>NC_090762.1:15376084-15478584 GCF_036898095.1 Palaemon carinicauda | reverse complement strand
TTCATCAATGAATTTATAGGAAGTTTGCGCAAGATTAAATGCGTCTCAATTTCATTGAAATATTCACTGATATTTTCAGTTATTCTGTAAGGTAAGGATAATGACTCTTACACTTACAGCTGCCAATAGATGGAGACCAATTGGCAGAACTAGCAGCTTTTATGGTTTCATTACAGTCACTGGGGTAATAGACCCATGAAATTGAATTCGTGATTTGTTGTTATTGGTAAATGTCTTAACTCAGCAGACTCTACACAAGCAGTGATGCCAGATGGGTTAGTCTAAAAATCCCTTAAACTTGTGATAAAAAAATCCCCCAAACCGGCCAAAAATCCCCATTTCCAGAAATATATTTTCTTCTAATATAGAAATTACTCACTATACTTCATGTAATTGTAAGTAAACTAATTGCAACAATATAGATGTTTACTCATCTCTGTTTCTTCTTCACAGAAATATGTGCAGAAGAGCGTCACCAGTCATCCAAAATCCCCAGATCTAAGGATAAATTTCCAAATGTAAGAATAAATCTCCAAATCTAGGGATAAATACCCATATCTGGCACCACTGTACACAAGTACAAAGTAAATGCCCTTTTAATCTTAAGGCTAACCAATATATATATATATATATATATATATATATATATATATATATATATATATATATATATATATATATATATATATATATATATAGTCGGATGAAAATGACATATGTGATATGGATAGAAAGGGATCGATGGGTTACTACTGTATGACTTTTCCCTAAAAGTATATACAAATATTTTCGTTTTTATCAGGAAGCAAAGAGGTTCTTGAATACCCCGCAGGCATTATTATTATTATTATTATTATTATTATTATTATTATTATTATTATTATTATTATTATTATTATTATTATTATTATTATTATTATTTTTATTATTATTATCATCATCATCGTGTGTGCACCTAGTAGAGTCTCACACCCACAGACAACTGTAATAAATACTTTTTCGTGAATACGATATTTGATATCACAACTGAATATTAGCAAGCATATTTTCTCGAGCACCAGCTTGGTTATCTTGATATAAAATAGAATATGAAACTTTTCATTTGGTACAAAAAACAAAAATACTGAAATGCTATTGTGCTGTTTCGTTGTATTGTCATATTCCGTGTTTTTTTTAATGTTTGTATGATATTCATGTTCACATTCGTGAATTATTTTGTGAATTTCTTCTTTAAATTTGTATTTAATATTAATGCATTTTGGTTTTATTAGTTGTAACATCGGTACTTCAATTTAACCGAACAATATTCCACCCTTTAGAATTAGTTCTCTGGAAATACTGTAATGCCATCTACCTGTAACGGGTGAAAATTAAAATACTGTAATGCCATCTACCTACAATGGGTTGAAACTTGAATTACTGTAATGCCATCTACCTGCAATGGGTGAAATAGTAATACTGAAATCAGTCTGTAGCAGTGTTGCCAGATCTACAGAAATTTCTGTATTTCTACTGGATTTTCCACAAATCTACAGAAATACAGAATTTTTTTCATTTTCATCATAAATCTACTGGATTTTGTTGCACATGACTCAGAAATTCTCAAGAAATTGCCCTGATAGAGCTAAATTCAATAGCAGCATGTATAAAAAGGGCATTAATAAGGATACAGAGGATAGTGATGAGGGTTAGTATAGTAATTTCCAACAACATATCTCCCAGTCTAGTGTGGTAATTATGAGTATAATTGGTGAACTAATATTTTTGTTTTACTAATAACTTGTCAAGTAGCCTACCTATATCATTAAGGGGTACAGCCAGAATTGTACATAAGCTTTAATTATGGCATATAATTTTGTTTTCATTAGTGTCATTCTTTGTAGGCCTAGAAAATTTTGCATTGTCGCTTTATTAATATCTAAAATTATGGTAGTGTGTCTACATATAAAGGGACTAACATTTATATTAATTATGCAAATTTAAACATCAAAACATAATTCTACAAAATTATGTTAAAGTCTGTCTACATGTAAAAGGATCAAATTTATGGTATTTTTTTTAGTTATGCATCAGTAACTTCGAATATATGTATTAGAAAGCAAATAAAGTTCATACGAGTAATCTACAGAAATTTCATTAAATCTACAGAAAAAAATGGACAAAATATACAGAATTTTGCCAAGGGCATCTGGCAACACTGGATTGTAGTTTTTCGTCTTCATGGTTTGGATTACCAAGTAACTTGAGCTCTCCTGTACGTTCTACGGTTACAATTATCCAAGTGTTTTATCGGATTATCCTTAGCTCATCAGCCAATTTAGTTATTTCTTACGAGAATTTCATATGTAAGTACTGGTAACAAGGGAGTAAAAAGTGTTAATAGAGATTAGATATGCCAAGAGGATTACCTTTATGTATACGGACTTCCCTTGTACAATTGCACAAATATACATATAGGATTTTATGATATATGTAAAGAAATGACAACTTTACTAATTCCTAACAAAATACAGCCATAATAAATAAGTGTTACGAAATTTTGTAATTAAATCAATTGGAGCCTAGTATTTCAGTTAGATTATTTGGTAATATTGTAGTCTATTACAGGGTAATGTAACCTAGGGAAAAAACTACTTTTTCTAATAGAAAAATTTACGCTCTCTTCGAAAATGATACTCGTTCCTGTCGCAAATTAATAGTTTCAGAAATATATATATATATATATATATATATATATATATATATATATATATATATATAATATATATATATATATATATCCTACGATAATGGGGACCCCCAGTGGGAACTCGGGGATTTGGGTGTGAAAACGAAACAAAACCTGATTATTTAAGACTTGTGGTTTGTAAAAGGGTACAGACTCCAACAAACCCACCTAACCTAACCTAGTAGTTTCCAGGTCACAGCCCGTAGCCGGGGGCAAGCCTCCAGACTCCCCTTCCCAGGTCACTAAACATGATTTTTTCAATATTAAACTTACCCGATAATCATGTAGCTGTCAACTCCGTTGCCCGACAGAATTCTATGGAGGGATACGCCAGCTATCACAATACTAGAAGGGGGTGTACTTACCAGCGCCACCTGTGGCCAGGTACTCAAGTACTTCTTGTTGACACCTCCTCAATTATTCCTCTGTCGTGCTTCCGGCAAGACGTTCTGGGATACGCTTATGTTCTTGGAGTATTTTCACGACTTTGGTGAAGTATTTCTCTTTGATTTCGGCTGTCGCTTTACTGGAAACTTCTATATTAGCTTAGTTAGCTTTTGGAATTAATTTGATTAATTATGGTGACGAAGAGAGTATGAACTCTCTTTCACCTTTAAATGGCCGACCCTTCCCTTAGACGGAAGTGTTGGTGTCTAAGAGAGTATAGACTCTCTTTCTTAATTTTGCTTAACAAAAGTTATAGATTTATTTTATATCTCTCCGCCTCTTATAGGCCTCTTCGATTAACTTCCTTTTATTATAAACTTATTAAAATTAATTTTTATATTTGTTTATATTCGACCTTCCTAATAGTAGGCGGTCTTTTCTTGGTACCGAAGTTAATTAACATTGAGCCCGTCATTTTTGTTTTACCTGTTAACATATTATGCTATTTTAATGTCTTTGAAAGAATTTCTTTGATAGTCTCGTACTGTTTTCAAAGTTGAACTAACGTTTTGTTTTGTCTCTGCAGTTGTTGACGTTCAGAACGTTCAACTTGCGCTCTATCGTTACGATAGAGAAAGAATTTTCACGGTTTCACGTTGCAGTAAGAGTAACCGTGTCTAGCGTTTTGTTCATTCTTTCTTAACTTAATGGTTTTAATCCTAATAAAGGAACTTTTCATTTTGGGAAATATTTCAGTTTTTTTCCTTTAACAATAATATGTTTTAACGATATATATGATTGGGCTCTTCTCTCAGGTTCTAAGTCAAGAGAGAGAGAGAGAGAGAGAGATAGAGACGGAGGGAGAAAGAGGAGGATAAACGTTTCATTCAAGCGAGTAACGTTGTTATCGTTTTTGCTCTTCTCCCTAGTCTCTTTAGGGGAAGAAGGTAAACGTTTCTAGAGTGATCTAGTGTTTAGTCTCTTTCCAGCCACTGAATTATTTATCTTTCATTAGATTTTTCTGTTACATTGTAATTCTGTTTTCGCAATTACTAACTTTTGAGAAAGGATAGAATTGCGTGTTTCAGGTACAAACCACTTAAAGTTTCGAGTTCAGTGAAATAAGTGCAAACAGAAAATCAAAGTGATAAGTGATTAGCGCAAAGTGTGTCAGTGTTGTGCGTGAGGGTACTTCTGTGCGCGCCAGTCGTCCTTCCAGTCCGGGACCTCTTGCAAGCTCCCAAGCCCAGGGGAGAAGCAATGTCGAAGGGCAGAAGGGTTCAGCAGGCCTTGATCGGCGCACAGAAGTATCCTCGGTGGTTGTGGGCGTGTCTTACCGAGACCGTCACTCCCACCCGCAGACGATTGAGCCCTTATTTTGCTCGTCTGCAGAAGAAATTTAGGGGAGAAAACGCTGGTCTCAGGTCTCAAGACCTCTTAAACGTAAAGTCCAGACCTATGCCAGACGTACGAAGTTAGAGTTCAACAACCCGGATGCAGTCATTGGGTTAGCTCTGACTCTCCTCAGTCATCAGTTGAATGCACTCCGCCTAAGAGGAGTAAGGTTCTGCCACAACAGAGCTCGACTGTTAAGGCTTTACCTCAGCCTACTGTAGTTTCTGCCGACCCCAAGTGGACTCTACTACAGTCCATGCAAGCACAGCTTTCGGACTTGATGCGTGAGTGTCGGGCTGAGAGTGTTGCGCCTCCGCCTCCGCCTACACTCCCTCCGCCTGCGCTCGCTCCGCCTGCGCTCGCTCCGCCTGCGCTCGCTCCGCCTGATCGCAGTACCACCTGCCAGGCGTACGATGTTGAGCCACGTTCTGAGTTTGCTGTTCCCAGTGGTGTTCAGCCTCCGCCTTCCTTAAGGCAACCTTTACAATGGGATCAGGAGGATTATACCTCTCTTCCTCCGCCTCCACTTGCTGCTCCACCAGTGATGCAACACTCGGTTGAGGTACAACAACCTCTCCCGTCCATGAGTCAGTCTCCTCAGCTCTCGCTGCAGCGAGCTCAACCCTCCTCAAGGCAAGCACCTCAACACCTTAGCCTTGCGCCTCAGGAGCCTCAACTTGCGAGATTTTTACTGCGTTCTGCGCAGCCACTACCTTTTCGCTCTCAGCTCACACCGCAGGAACCTCAACTCGTTCCTCAGGAACTTGCTACTGCGCATCCGCCAACCACTCAGCAAGCGCAACCCTTGAGTTCAGCCACTCATGCCAGGAGTCAGCCTCCTCCACCCATGCGCCTACCTTCTGCTACTTCCTTTGATCAGCCTTTGCAGACTGAGCCTCAGGTGTTCCCTCAACAGAGTCTTGAAGAGGAAACCACAACTATTGTTGTTCCAGCTCGTTCTGACTCTGCTGTTCAGCATACCTTACCTCCATTTTCAAACCTTATGATAATGGAGGTTATTTGTATTACTTATAAAAATATATTTGTATTCCTGGCAATATATTTTTAACAATATCGCAAAATATGGCAAAAATATGAATCATGAGTTATGAATGTAAGGTATATATTATGTTGATATTAAAACCCCATGCAAGCATGCATAAAGCACTCTAGCACTGGTCATGGAATTTCTGAGAAATGTTAAACGCCATGCACACGCTCTGCTTACCTTACATGCTCTGCTTACAGCATGCTCTGCATACTACATGCTCTGCATACAGCATGCTCTGCATTCAGCATGCTCTGCATACTACATGCTCTACATACAGCATGCTCTGCATACAGCATGCTCTGCATACAACATGCTCTGCATACAGCATGCTCTGCATTCAGCATGCTCTGCATACAACATGCTCTGCATACAGCATGCTCTGCATTCAGCATGCTCTGCATACAACATGCTCTACATACAGCATGCTCTGCATACAGCATACTCTGCATACAACATGCTCTGCATACCTTACCGCATGCTTCTCAGTCACACATCTTTGGTTGTTGCCAACTCACTAGACTGTCAAGCAGTTTCATAACGTTGCCTTCTAGTCTGCTGCTTTTGCACCAGTGAACCCTCACTGAGAGAACTTAGCTTTTCTAGGATATGGTCCCTGTAGATGAGAAAGTTCTTTTCTCCCTCCTTCTGATATTCCCTTGAGGACTCTGTCATTTGGAGGGAGCCTTTAGCTGCATAGCCTCCTATGGACTTTTATTTAAGCATAACATGCTTCCAGGGAAGGTAATGGTTCCACTTCAGTCGCTAATCCCGTCTGTTACCACACCTGCTCCCATAGACCTTGAGCTGTGTTACAAGGCATGCAGTCCAAGCTTAGTCCTTGTTAGAGGATTTTTTGTTTACGGAGTCAATGTGTCACGGGGAAGACGTTCAACAACCAACAGAAGTGACTTGTTGTGACGCAGTGCGGCAACCTCAGCAACCCGATAAGGAGTTTGTCTGTACGACCCAGACAGTCTAGACAGATTCGGGTTGTCACTGTACTCCCTCGCTTGCCCATGATTGACAGTTCACAGACTGTGCAGCAGTACCATGATCTTGTGTCCGGCTCCGTCAGACGACTGGCTTTTAAGAGCTCCCACAAGTCGTCGCTGTCTGGAGATTTTCAAATGGACTATGGATCTGACCAAGGAACTGGGCCTCCTGGTCAATTTTGAGGAGTCTCAGCTCGTCCCATCCCAGACCATTGTCTCCTTGGGTATGGATCTTCAGAGTCGAGCTTTTCGGACTTTTCCGTCGGCCCCAAGGATCTTCCAAGCCCTAGAATGCATCCAGAGCATGCTGAGAAGGAACCGATGCTCAGTCAGGTAGTGGATGAGTCTAACAGGGACACTTTCATCGCTGGCCCTGTTCATCGTGTTAGGGAGACTCCACCTCCCCCCCCCTTCAGTATCATCTAGCTGCTCACTGGATAAAGGACATGACGCTAGAGACGGTCTCAGTTCCTGTTTCCGAATAGAGGAGGTCTTCTCTCGCGTGGTGTAAGAACAGCTTTCTTCTCAAGGAAGTCTACCTTTGGCTGTTCAGAAACACGACCGCCGTCTCCTCTCGGACGCATCAGACACGGGCTGGGGTGCGACTTTGGACGGACAAGAATGCTCGGGAACATGGAATCAGGAGCAAAGGACACTTCACATCAATTGCAAGGAGTTGTTGGCGGTTATTCTGGCCTTGATAAACTTCAAGTCCCTCCAGCTTAACAAAGTGGTGGAGGTGGACTCTGACAACACCACAGCCCTGGCTTACATCTTCAAGCAGGGAGGGACTCTTTCGTGGAAGTTGTTCTAGATCGCAAGGGACCTACTCATCTGGTCTAAAGATCGAAAGCTAACTGGTAACGAGGTTCATTCAGGGCGGTATGAATGTCATGGCAGATCACCTCAGACGGAAGGGTCAGGTCATCCCCACAGAGTGGACCCTTCTCAAGAATGTTTGCAGCAGACTTTGGGCCCTGTGGGGTCAGCCAACCATAGATCTGTTCACTACCTCGATAACCTAGAGACTCCTGTTGTATTGTTCTCCGATTCCAGACCCAGCAGCAGTTCACGTGGATGCTTTTCTGCTGGATTGGTTCCATCTCGACCTGTATGCATTCCCGCCGTTCAAGATTGTCAACAGGGTACTTCAGAAGTTCTCCTCTCACAAAGGGACACGGCTGACGTTGGTTGGCTCCGCTCTGGCCCGCGAGAGAATGGTTCTTAGAGGTACTGCAATGGCTGGTCGACATTCCCAGGACTCTTCCTCTAAGAGTGAACCTTCTAAGTCTACCTCACGTAAAGAAGGTACACCCAATCCTCCACGCTCTTCGTCTGACTGCCTTCAGACTTTCGAAAGACTCTCAAGAGCTAGGGGCTTTTCGAAGGAGGCAGCCAGAGCGATTGCCAAAGCAAGGAGAACATCCACTCTCAGAATCTATCAGTCTATAGGGGAAGTCTTCCGTAGCTGGTACAAGACCAATGCAGTTTCCTCAACCAGTACCACTGTAACCCAGATTGCTGACTTCCTGTTATATCTAAGGAAAGTAAGATCCCTTTCAGCTCCTACGATCAAGGGTTACAGAAGTATGTTGGCAGCGGTTTTCCGCCACAGAGGCTTGGATCTTTCCACCAACAAAGATCTACAGGACCTCCCTAGGTCTTTTGAGACCTCAAAGGAACGTCGGTTGTCCACTCCAGGCTGGAATCTAGACGTGGTCCTAAGGTTCCTTATGTCATCAAGATTTGAACCTCTCCAATCAGCCTCTTTTTAGGACCTCACATTAAAAACTCTTTTCCTCGTGTGCTTGACAACAGCTAAAAGAGTAAGTGAGATCCACGCCTTCAGCAGGATCATTGTTTTCACATCTGAAACGGCTACATGTTCCTTGCAGCTCGGTTTTTGCTAAACGAGCTTCCTTCACGTCCTTGGCCTAAGTCGTTCGAGATCCCAAGCCTGTCCAACTTGGTGGGGAATGATCTGAAGAGAGTACTTTGCCCAGTTAGAGCTCTTAGGTACTATCTAAAAAGGTCTTAACCTTTACAAGGACAATCAGAAGCCTTATAGTGTGCTATCAAGAAACCTTCTTTTCCAAGTTCTAAGAACTCAGTTTCTTACTATTCAGGCTTCTGATTAGAGAAACACATTCTCATCTGAAGGAAGAAGACCTTGCTTTGCTGAAGGTAAGGACACATGAAGTGGGAGCTGTGGCTACTTCAGTGGCCTTCAAACAGAGCCATTCTCTGCAAAGTGTTATGGATGCAACCTATTGGAGAAGCAAGTCAGTGTTCGCATCATTCTATCTCAAAGATGTCCAGTCTCTTTACGAGTACTGCTACACCCTGGGACCATTCGTAGCAACGAATGCAGTAGTAGGCGAGGGCTCAGCCACTACATTCCCATAATCCCATAACCTTTTAACCTTTCTCTTGAATACTTTTTATGGGTTGTACGGTCGGCTAAGAAGCCTTCCACATCCTTGTTGATTTGGCTGGTGGTCAATTCTTTCTTGAGAAGCGCCGAGGTTAAAGGTTGTGATGAGGTCCTTTAGTATGGGTTGCAGCCCTGTATACTTTAGCACCTTTGAGTTGATTCAGCCTCCCAAGAGGAACGCTGCGCTCAGTAAGGAAGACGATCTTATTAAAGGCAGAGTAACGGTTCAAGTCGACTTCCTTACCAGGTACTTATTATTTCATTGTTATTGTGGATAACTGATTATATGAAATACGGGATACTTAGCTATCCTTTAATCTTGTACACTGGTTTTCACCCACCCCCCTGGGTGTGAATCAGCTACATGATTATCGGGTAAGTTTAATATTGAAAAATGTTATTTTTATTAGTAAAATAAATTTTTGAATATACTTACCCGATAATCATGATTTAATCGACCCTCCCTTCCTCCCCATAGAGAACCAGTGGACCGAGGAATAATTGAGGAGGTGTCAACAAGAAGTACTTGAGTACCTGGCCACAGGTGGCGCTGGTAAGTACACCCCCTTCTAGTATTGTGATAGCTGGCGTATCCCTCCATAGAATTCTGTCGGGCAACGGAGTTGACAGCTACATGATTATCGGGTAAGTATATTCAAAAATTTATTTTACTAATAAAAATAACATATTTAACACTCTTGAGGTTTGTAAAAGGGTACAGGACCTAACAACCCTACCTAACCTAACCTAGTAGCTCCCAGGTCACAACCCCTAGCTGGGGGGATCCCCCTTAACAGGTCACAAACCTTCCCAGGTCACAACCCCAGCCTGGGGGGTCAAACCTTTGCAGATCACAAACCTTTCCAGGTCATTAAAATATTACAGCGCAATAAATATGAAAAAGTAAATAACAATTTATTGCATACATTATGATTGATACGGGTAAGGTTGGGGGTCATCGGGATCCTCTGCCACCTGGTGTTATTGTGGAGGGCAGAGGCGACTATGTCTCCTATTTGTCTGTAATCTTCACAGAAGCGTTGCAGTGAAAAATGTGATGGTTTTCCCTAAACGCCATCTGAGAATCGCACTTAATACATAGCAGTACGAAAGCCACTTAATATGACAATAAGCCAATCCATGTACTGTTGGCATTTTCTGCTTCATCTCCATCACCTGACAAAACAATGTCTCATCCATTGGGATAACAATGTGATTCTGCCTTAGTGTTTTAGCCACATTTTTGCATCTAGGCACGACAGTATTGAGTATAGTACGAGTACCTAGGTCATGGCCAGGTGCCTGGATAATTATGATTAAACCGATTCTTGTTGTCTTGGGTAAGATTTCACTGTACTGTAACTGGTTAAAACTTGTTGTCTTGGGTAAGATGTCACTGTAACTTTGGTTGAAACTTGTCGAGTCCTCCTTAATGTGTCGCATCATGATGCTTGAGAAAGAATGTCATGTCTTCAGCGGTATCTGTTTTAAATTATTCTTTGCTCCGGTGTAATTACAAATCCTCTGCTATTTATAGGGGTATTACTTTTGGCATAGCTGAAAGATGAGCCATGATAATTTTAGTGAGGGATAACTACCCCATCCGCTATTTAGCGTGTGGGGGTGGGGTAGACTGGCTAGCCCGCTCACTCACACCTCTCGGCTGAGTACCCACTTTACTATATGGCTCGGTAGAGGACGGACATGCTGCCTTTCTCTCTAACAAAGACTTGCCTTGATTGTTTTTCTGTTTAGTTTATTCTTTTGTGTGTGTTTTTATCTTTGTACATATATATGAGTGTATATATGTATATAATGGAAACATGCTCGTATGATGATAAATACTTGTAACTATAATTACAGTTTACAACGTATGCGGCGGTCTCCGCCGTAAGGGAGTTGTCATTGTGTTAATACTACTGCTCCCCTTCCTTGCCACCCTCCCCTGCGTGGGTGGCCGGCAGTTCCTCAACACTCCTGTGAGCTTGTTTCAGTGTTTAGAGTTGAAGTTTATAACAGTTCCGCTCCCTTTTGAGGAATTCTCTTACAAGGAAGGCGACTTATTCCCCGAATAGTTCATGTTATACAGGGGAGTTATGAATTGTAATTTATCACGACTTTTATTTCCTTTTCTAACTGATAGCAGCGATGTAGAAAGAAAGGCCATTGGCTTCGGTCAATGTTCTGCGCTTCCTGAGGTAGCACTTGTTGCTGACCTTCAACTTGAAAAAGGCTTGTTGATGAGAAGTATAGTGCTGCCAGGAGGTTCGCCTCCAGGGGTTGGAGAACCTTCCCTTACGAGTAAGTGTTAACCTTCCCAGAGTTGGGCTGCCTCTCCCTTCCGAGGGAGAGCTTCCCTACTTCAGCCGTTCAGCAACCTTTCCTCTTTCGGGAAGAGTTGCTGACTGCTCGTCGAGATCTACTTTTGCTATCTCATTGCCGAAGACTGTGCGTCTTCCCCATGAGTTGGGGAAAACCATGTCCACGGCTTGTTCCTTCATCAGAAGGAACTTCTCTCACGTTCGCGAGAGAAATCGTTACGCCTATGCTTTCTACCCATAGAGCTGGCGATGTCCTTCTGGAGAACTTCTCTCTCATTTGCAAGAGAGATTATTACGCCTACGCTTTTTTTCCATAGACCTGGGAGAAAGCTTGTCTTAGGCGATATCCTCCTTCGGGAGGTACTTCTCTCTCGTTCACAAGAAATATTGTTCAGTGACCAACATATGTTGTACGCCTACACTTTTTTCCCATAGAGTTGGGAGAAAGCTCTTTCTAGGCGAGTCCTCCTTCGGGAGAACTTTCCTGTCGTTCGCGAGAGAAAACTTGTGCTCGGCTTTTGTGTTAGAGCTGCGGGTTGTTGCAGGCGCTGCAGCCCGTCGGTCATGCCTTTGTTAGAGCTGCGGGTTGTTGCAGGCGCTGCAGCCCGTCGGTCATGCCTTGAGTCTGTTTCCGACGCCAAGGAGTTTGCTGATCCACCAGGGGTGGTGGCAAAGCTTTCTCCGAAGCAGGTTTTCCCTTCGGGGGAACGAGTCCCGTTCTAACGAGAAGACCACCTTTTGGCATTGGCGTTCCCCTTAGGCTTATGGTTCTCCTCCAGGGGCAGAATGAGAGCCTTGTCTTAAGCGACGTTCTCTTTCGGGAGAACAAACCTCCCCTGCGTAGGAGGTTTCTTTAGAGCTGGATCAGTCTCCCCCTCGGGCGGAGTCTGCTCTACGTTCCTCTCCGGAGGATCGTAGGGTGGAAGGGTTTGTGACCCCTCTTCCATCGTGGACGGTCTCCTCCTCGCTCTGTGAGGAGACTTCTTTTTAACCTGCTGGTTCTCCTCACGGTGATAATGAGCCTTCGGGCACTCGTCATGTTGATCCTCGGGTTCTCATGACCTTAGGAGTCCTTTGGGCCTATGTCACGCTGGACATTTGGGTTCGCGCGACCTGGAACCTTGGGGTTTCAGTTAAGCTGAGCCTTCAGGCTCTCATAATGATGGTTACGCTGAACTTCCGGGCTCTTGTACCATCAGTCATGCTTACCCTTCGGTGTCTCGTGACTAGGAAACTTCGGTTTCCTGTTGCGCTAACCCTTCGAGGTCTCGCAATACAGGTTACGCTGATCGTTCGGGCTCTCGTGCCTTTAGTCACGCTGACACTCCGGTGTCTCGTGACAGGGAAACCGAGGTGCCGCTGATCCTTCGGGGTGTCGCTACACCGGTTACGCTGAGCATTCGGGCTCTTGTGCCTATAGTCACGCTAACCTTTCGGGGTCTCATAGCTGGGATACTGCGGTTTTCCCGTTACGTTGACCCTTCAGGGTCTCGTAACATCAGTATCGCTGAGCCTGTAGGCTCGCGGGCCAAACACTACGCTGAACATTCAGTTTCTCGTAGCAGGGAGTTTTTTCCTCGTCGCGCAACCTCTAGGGGTTCACGAGATCACGCTGTACCTTCTAGTTCTCAGGACCCTCGTCATCAAGAGTTTTACTCTTATGACATGGAGTCTTAACGACTCTCGTTGCATAGTGTGTTCGCTCTAGCTCGTCCAGCGCTACGCTGAACTTTCGGGTTCTCGTAGCAGGGAGTTCTTTCCTTGTCGCGCTACCTCTAGGGGACACACGGTCACGCTGAATCTTCTGGTTCTCGTGACCCTCATCATCAAGAGTTTAACTCTTATGACAGAGAGTCTTAGGACTCTTGTCATGTGGAGCGTTTACGCGCGATTAGCGCTACGCGTGCGACCATCTCGGTGCGCACGACCAACTCTGCGCTATATACATCTTACAATTAGAACTAAGTTGTACAGTATACCCATATCCCTTACTGAAACCAGGTTATTCAGTACATTTCTTGGCTACTTTACTGTAACCAAACATACAGCATTTATGATCTGCCTACTTATGGGTACTTCTTCCTTTCTCCCGATGGGAAGTCTTAGTCTCCTACAATGACATTGACAGGAAAATTCTCATAAGCATATCTGTTCCCTAGTAGGGAACATTCAATACTTATGCTAGTTTACTGATCGGAGACGGAGAAGTACAAACGTTTTCGTCCCGAGGAGGAGGAATCTTCGTCACAAACGTTTTAAACGTTTTCCAACTGAGTTCCGGACTTGACTTTAGGTCGGGCTACGCCCGTATGTTTGTTTGATGTTACTGCTCCGTAGTAGACTTTTTTTATGCTTATTACTCATCCAACAATAGATTGAAGATACATCTCAATCTCTTCTTGGGGAAGGTTGGATGCATTCGGTAATTACCGAACGGTCTCCTGTCCGGGAGGCGATCTCTATGGAGATTCGCTATTTTAACATAAGCTGTACTGACTAACTGGTTTACCGTTTGGTATCTGTCTTATTCGGCCAACCCCCATTAGATTGGTTTCACTTGGAGGAGGACAGGCTCTTCCCCTTCATTGCAAGAACGTACAAGTAGTTGCGCGTCTTTATACCGCTTCAAGATGTTTATTACTGTGCAATCTCCCCCTCTCCCCCCGCTGGACGAACCGCAGATGGTGGGTGGCATACGAGAGTTTCTGCAAAGATGCCAATCATCTCGTATCCTCTCTGGATCTGATGCTCTCTTTGGATGCATCAAAAGAAGCGGGGCATATGCCATACCATTTCATCATCATCCGTTTGCCCGATTCAGAAAAGTACCAGTATTTTATCTCTCCTATAGAACCAGCTAGCAGTGGGAAGCCTCAGATGGACAGAGGACAGCTAGGTGCCCCTATCCGCTCGCATTATTCCTGGTAGAGGAATGTGCTTGCAGATAATCTGAACAAGACCACTTAGTTAGTGGGCTACTAGCGTCTTTGAATCATCTTGTAGCCAACAAAGTCTTAACTTTGTGGGGTCCCCCGACTGTGGTCATGGTCACAACAGCCCTGAACTTCAGGCTCCCACTCGACCTTTTCCCAGTCCCGGAACACCAGGCCCTCGAACAAGATGTACTCCAAGATCGGTGGGCCAGCTTAGAGGTGAACGCTTTTTCCCCACGTTCAGTCTGGTGAAAAAGTCCTCAGCCAAGTCATGATAAGCTAGATTTTATCAATGACTCCAATAGCTTCGCTATGGCATCACGCGGAATGGTTCCTGGACCTTCTGCAGCTCCCGACGGAGTTTGGAGTTTCAAGGTATCTTCCTCCACGACACAATCTTCAAAGCAGCCATATGCCAACACTTTTCAAAGCCGTAGCTTTGCTTTGACTTCATGCCTGGAAATGGTCCTACACCACCTCTCTCAGAAAGGCCTTTCGCAACAAGTTGCAGAAAAGATGTCTAGACCCCTCCGAAACATTTCAGCGTCAGTCTTCCAGGCGAAGTGTTCGGTCCTTTGTGATTGATGTCATGGAAGGGGGTTCGCTCCGTGATGCCTTTACTCATACAAAGTTTGAGATAACTTATCCCCTGTCGGATCTCAACCTCCTCCTGGGAACGCGGTTCGAGTCCTTCAGTCCCTGAAGGACCCTCTTTACGAACCTTTATGCCAGGCAACAGATTGCTTCATTACATGGAAGATGGCTTTTCTACTCGCTTGGGCTTTGACCAAGAGAGTTAGTGAGTTGTATGATCCATCTTCTGATGTCTCCTACTCTAGGAGACGGGGAAAGTAATTCTCAGCGGCGTCCCCGAGTTGATTGCCAAGACTCAAAATCCGAGTGTGCTGCACCCTAGGTGCAGCCCATTCCGGATAGTGAGTCTTTGTTCAGTGACCGAAGACCCTTTCAACTGAGGTTTTACCGAGTGAAGAGTCTGTGGTGTTACCTTAAGAGAACGACACCAGCTCGCCCCCGTGTGTTAGCACTGTTTACCAGCACGGGGAAGGTCAAGAGGAGGATCACAAGGATTTCCTTTCCCTCTGGGAATGGAAGGCTATTGTGTTTGCTCTCAATCTAGACCCTCTTCCATCCTAGGACCCAGAACTCGTAACATCAGTGGTGTTGCTACGTCCCTAGCGTTCAAGAAACTACTGTGACGCAGATGTTGTAAGTGGGCGTGTAGAAGAGTCTATTGACCTTTTGTGGTCCACTACCTGCAAAGACGTAATCCACAGGAACATGGAGACCTTTTCCATTGGTCCTGTGGTGGTTGCACAACAAGTGTTCTAAACACCTCAGGCCTTTTTGATAGACAAATAGCAGAGGGTTAAGGTCTAAGGTTACCAGGGTTAGTCGGGGGTGAATGGGTAAGAATGACTGGCTCCTTCTCCCCTCTGGGGAAAACGGCTCCACAAGCCTCAGCTTAGCTGACCTCACCTCGCTGCAGGTAAGACTCATTTCCCTTGTGCCTCCTTGTTAAGGGAGGATATTGGGTAAGTCTTAAGAACAATAGGTTTTGTACTCGGGTTCCTAAGTTAAAGACAAGCTACACTGTTAGTTCCACTCTCACACAAGCTTCTCCAGGCCACTATCATTGCATTACCTCATATCGCCACTTGATTTTAGCGAGGGGAGCATTCCTTCTACTATTGATCACAGATAGAAAGAGAGAGGACCCCGGATCATGACCAAGGCCAGTTGGTGGGGATTTACTCCCTCCTAAGAGTAGGGTTTGTATATACGCTGGAGCAAATGAAGAATTTGAAGTAATTTGTATTTGTTCCGACAGATACAAACCTTCGCTATTTATAGGGTATTACTTTCGGCAACGCTGAAAACCAGCGAAGACAATTTTAGTGAGGGATAATTAACCCATCCGCTAGTTAGCGGGAGGGGGTTGGGGTAGACTAGCTACCCTGCTCACTCACCTATCGGTTGAGTAACCACAAACTGCCTTGACTTTATTACTTTTTCTTTTTCTTTTGTGTGTGTCGTTGTGTGTATGGTTATTGTCCCGCTATGTGGACTTGTCCAGGGATTGAAGGCCGCCGCTGCGGCACCTTCGTGTCATCTGTGGAGACGGACCCACACCCTTTATGCCCGACTTGCCGGGGAACTCAGTGTTCACGGGACAACACCTGTTCCGAATGTAGGGAGTGGCCTGCCTCCATGTGGGAGAAGTTTGTGCGTTAGAAGAACAAGTAGTCTAAAGAAGAACAAGTAGTCTAAACACGAATCTTCGCTTTCGGGGTCTTCCTCGAAATTGAAGAAATTGTGGGCTTTGGCTTCCTCGACGCCCAAATCTTTACCCGAAGCTTATTCTCGACCAGGCCCTTCCGGGGCACAGTCGAGCAGTTGTGCAGGGCTTGTGACTCCAGGTCAACCCTGTGGGATAGACGAGGATGGCGGCTCCCCTAGTGAGTCGGCTCCTTCTCTTCCCCCAGGGAGCGCCTGTTCTTTTCCAGACCTTGGGTCTGGTTCCGACGCCGAGGAGTTAGCTAACACACCAGGGGCAGTGGCAGGGTTCTTTCCAAGGCAAGCTTCCCCTTCGGGAGAACATATCTCTCGTTCGCGAGAGAGGGTTGCCTTTGTGCATCGGCAATCCCCTAACGCTTTAGGTTCCCCTCCAGGGGCGGAAAGAGAACCTTGTTATAAGCGTAGTTCTCCTTCGGGCGAACTCTCCTCCCCTGCGGAGGAATTATCTGTTGACTTTAATCAGTCTACCCCTCGGGCGGAGTCTGTTGAATGTTCCTCTCCGGAGGTTCGTAGAGTGGAGGGGTGGGTAACCCCCCTCCACCCCGGGCGTTCTCCTTGGGCTGTGAAGAGACGTCTTTTTGAACCTGCTGGTTCTCCTCACGTTGACCCTTCGGGGTCTTGTGACGATCACCCTTTGGGCTGGCGTATTCTTGAGCCTTCGGGCTCTCGTCATGTTGGTCCTGCGGGTTCTCATGACAGCAGGAGTCCTTCGGGTCTCCGTCGCGCTGAACCTTCAGGCTGTCGCGACTTGAAACCTTTGGGTTTCTATTACGCTGAACCCTCTGGCTCTCGTAACAATGGTAACGTTGAACCTCCAGGTTCTCGTACCGTCAGTCACGTTGATCCTTCGGGATTTCGTGACAGAGGAACCAGATTCCTCGTTACGTTGACCCTTTGGGAGTCTCGTAACCTGAGTTACGCTGAATCCTTGGGCTCTCGTAACTCTAGTCGTGCTAACACTTCGGTGTATCGTGACAGAGAAACTCCGGTTTCTCGTTGCATTGATCCTTCGGGTTTGTGCAACACAGTTCACGCTGAACTTTTGGGTTCTCGTGACCAGAGTCATTCTTTTTATGACGAGAGTTTTCAAACTCTCGTTGTGTTGATCGTTGGCGCTCACACAACACAAGCTATCGTGAACCTTCGGGTGATTGTAGCAGTGAGTTTTCTCACCAACCTGAAAGCTCTCGCGCGCACGACCAAGTTGGCGCGCATGGTCAGATTGGCGAGACACAGATTTGGCGCGCACGACCGTCTTGGTGCGCGCAAACAAAATGGCGATCATGGCGCGCGGGTTCATCCTATGGCGCACCATATGCGCGAACATCCTGTTGCTCGCCATGCATGCGAACATCCTGTTGCGTGCCACGTGCGTGAACAACACACTGCGCGCTGTGCGCGTGAGCAACCTTATGCGCGCCAGATGTGTGAACAACCTCAAGCGCTCTACAAGCGTGATAAAGGTGTGCGCAGTCGGGAAAGGCACACGCACGAAGTCCCTTCTGCCTACCAACAATTTGGCGCAAGAGCGCACGACCATCATGGCGCTCACATTCAGTCTCGAGCCCCTTAGCCCTCAACAGAGACAACAGTTGCCTGCGCGACCGACCCCAGACCCTATCCCTAAGGGTAGGCCTGTGCCGATCTTGCCTGTAGGGAAACCTCCATCAGACGAGAGGGTTAGGAATCCTGCCCAGGTTCCTAAACCCAGGGAGCAGTTCTTTCCTAAGGACCTTCCCCTTAGTTCCTCAGGAGCCCGTGACCCCCGTGGCTTAGCACCTTATTCAATGTAATGCGCCAAGCCATGAAGGTAGTCGTTCCCCGCTCGCAGTCCTCAGGTGATACACCTAGGATTCCCTTGTCGCCTCCTCTCTTCCCAGGGTCCTCTCCTCCCTCCGATCCTAGGAGGAGGTTGGAAGTTCCCGCACAGGTGGGTCCTTCAGGCAAGGGGAGACGATCATCCCCTCGCAAAAGATTTCTGGAGGAGATTAGGCATAAACCTCAGGGTAGCCCCCTGCAGTTCAAGATGCCACAGGCCAGGCCAAAGGGGGAAAGGAAAAAGATTCGTCCTTCGCCCCCCCAAGGAGAATAGGGTTACTTCCTATGGAGACTCCTTCCGTTCTTTACTGGTCGAGATAGTGTCTGAGGAGACACGACCTGCGACCGGACGGGATTCAACCCGTACGGCAATGGACGTACATTCTACCCGTAAGCCGACGGAGTCCTCTAGGCCCTTGGAGACAGAGGACCTCCGGCCTCTTTGGAGGAAACCAAAGGATTTGTTCACCATCCGCAAATCCTCGGCCAGGTTTTCTTCCTCACTGCCTCCCAGGCAACCGGAAGCGAGCACCTCCCCGGTAGTCTCCCTATCCCCAGTCTTTACAGTTGACAACTTCGACCCACTCCGGGCTCCTATGGATGAGTGCTCGGACGTGGAAGGGCAGAGCGATCTCGAGGATGACGCTCTGCCAGTAGCCGCTAGCCCTAAGCTTACAGAGGATGAAAGGAAGGAGTCGGAACACGCCTTCTGGCAGGTCCTAGTCTGCATCTGTTCCATCAATGGACTTCCAGATCCATCAGCAGCTCCTCTAGATGGAAAAGAAACGGTCCTTGACCAGTTCTATGGTACTCAGAAACCTCATAGGACCAGTGCAGCTTTGCCCTGGTCAAAGGGGTTGAAGTGTGCCAAACAGAAGGCAGTGTCCCAGGTAATTGGGTCCACCTCTTCTCTCCGCTCCAACTCGTCCTTCAAGCTCCTACCTCCTCCGTATGTGTTTCAGAGGATGTACTACGAGATCCTCGGGAAATCTCTTCCTACGCTGCCTCTCGACCACTCTATAGAGGCACTCTGGAAGGCCACCCCCTTCGAGAAACTTACGGGACTTTGTCTCCTTTTCTGCCTCTGAAATCCTAAACCAGGAAAAGGTGGCGAAGTATGCCATGCAGGCTACTTTGTGGCTGGATTTCTGGTTAGGATCCTTAGGACAACTGAAGCGGTCTAAAGACCTGTCTCGGGAGTCCTCCAGGAAGTCTTTGGAGACTTTCCTATTGTCTGGCACTCGGGCCATCGAGTTCCTCTCCCATCAGGTAGTGAACCTTTGGGCCAACATTATCCTGAAGAGGAGAGATACCGTCATAGGCAAGCTCTATAGACATCTCCCTCAGGCCGAAGTAGCGAGACTGAGAAATGCTCCTTTTGAGGGCAATTCTTTGTTTCATCCCGAGGATGTCGAGCGGGTGGCAGAGAGGTGGAGGAAGTCCAGTCAGGACTCCCTCATCCAAAAGGTCTTAACTGCTAGACCTTAACCCTCTCAGCCACAGCAGAAAGCACAGCAAAACCCGCAGCCGAAAAGGGCTAGAGACCCAAAACAGCAGGGTAAAAAGGGTGCAAAGCAGGCCTTTCACAGAAAAAAGTCCTTACGTGGAGGAAAGGGTAGGAAGGGATCTGGCCGAGGCCGGTTCCAATGAGACAGGCAATCCACCCATTTGCCCACCTGTGTGGGGATGCCTGCAAAGCCGCTGGCAGAGGTGGCTTCACCACGGGGCCGAACCCTAGACGGTCGAGGTGATTCGTTCAGGGTATCGTATCCCGTTCACGCTCCCTCTCCCTCCACTGACTCGAGTGCCGATTCCATCGAACTCCTGTGCGAAGGGATCCGCACAGGAGTTTGCCCTCGGCAGAAGTCCAGTCCATGTTGGAGAAGGACACTCTCCAAGAGGTCCTCGATGGGTCCCCAGGCTTCTACAGTCGACTCTTTCTTGTGAAAAAGGCGTCTGGAGACTGGAGACCAGTCATCGACCTCTCGACCCTGAACAGGTTTGTCGAACAGACACCTTTCAGGATGGAGACGGCCGACACAGTCAGACAAGCGATAAGACTCCAGGACTTCATGTGCACTCTAGATCTGAAGGACGCATACTTCCAGATCCCAATTCACCCGTCTTCCAGGAAGTATCTGAGATTCATGTTCAATCGGAAGCATTACCAGTTCAGGGTGCTGTGTTTTGGTCTTTCCACAGCACCCCAGGTATTCACGAGTGTGTTCGCCCTAGTATCATCTTGGGCTCACAGAGTCGGCATCCTTCTCCTAAGATACTTGGACGACTGGCTGATTCTGGCAGACTGGGAGGCGGCCCTTCTCTGCCACCGAGACGAGCTTCTAGGGTTTGCCAGGATCTGGGGATCGTGGTAAACCTCGAGAAGTCTCAACTGCTCCCCTCTCAAGAACTGGGATACCTAGGCATGCAATTAGACACCCTAAGGCACAAAGCGTTTCCATCAGACGAAAGTATCCAGAGACTGAGGGAGATAGCAGAGGTCTTCCTCAGTCGGGAAGAGCTCCCGGCGCAGTATTTGCTTCGCCTTCTCAGTCACCTCTCTTCCCTGACCCAGCTCGTCCCCAACAGCCGCCTCAGGATGAGATCCCTCCAGTGGCGACTAAAATCTCAGTGGAACCAACACTCCGATTCTCAGGATCAGCTAGTCCGCATAGGGCTAGAGGAACAGTCGGACCTCGGGTGGTGGCTGGTGGAGCCAAACCTCTGCAAAGGGGTCGATCTTCTCATCTCTCCCCCGGAATTGATGCTTTTTTCGGATGCATCTAAAAAGGATGGGGGGCTCACGTGCGGCACCATTACATCTCCGGCCAATGGTCCGAATCAGAAAGGTACCAGCACATAAATCTCTTGGAGATGAGGGCAGCCTTTCTGGCCCTCAAAGAGTTCCACCAGGTCCTGGCGGGGCACTCCGTCGTGCTGATGAGCGACAACACCACGGTAGTAGCTTATCTAAGCAAACAGGGCGGTACCTTTTCGCAGCAGCTGTGCCATGTTGCAGCAGAAGACAACTCGGTGACTCTATCAGCTCGCTTCATTCCGGGCAAGAGGAATGTGCTAGCAGACAAGCTGAGCAGAGCGACTCGGATAGTTGGCACCGAGTGGTCTTTGAATCTTCTGATAGCCAACAAAGTCCTGACTTTGTGGGGTTCCCCTATGGTGCATCTGTTCGCAACGACCCTAAATTTCAGGCTCCCATTGTACTGCTCCCCAGTCCCGGATCCCCAAGCTCTTTGGCAAGATACTTTCCAACAACGGTGGATAAACCTGGATGCTTACGCGTTTCCCCCGTTCTGTCTGATGAGAAAGGTCCTCAACCAGGTACGAGCAAACAACAACTTGCAAATGACCCTCATAGCTCCGCTATGGATCACGCAGAATGGTTCCCGGACCTTCTGCATCTCCTCACGGAGATCCTGAGGGAGTTTCCTCCACAGCATGACCTCCTCAAACAACCACATGCCAACATCTTCCACAAAGCCGTAGCCTCGCTTCGACTTCACGCCTGGAGACTATCCAGCACCTCCTCACACAGAGAGGCTTTTCGCAACTGGTTGCGAAAAGAATGGCTGAACATCTCAGGAGATCCACAGAGGCAGTCTACCAGGCAAAGTGGTCAGTTTTCTGTGGTTGGTGTCGTGGAAGGGGTATCTCTCCCCTCGATGCCTCTGTTCCAACTATAGCGGAGTTTCTTGTATACCTTCGGGAAGAAATGCTCCTCTCGGTCTCGGCAATCAAAGGCTACCGCTCGGCCTTGAGTCTCGCCTTTAGACTGAAAGGAGTCGATATTTCCTCCTTGTTGGAACTTTCTTTGCTCATACGCAGTTACGAGCTTACTTGTCCCCAGGCAGAGCTAAGACCTCCCCCTTGGAACATGGTTCGGGTCCTCAGGTCTCTGAAGGGCTTCCCCTATGAACCACTACGCCAGGCCTCAGATTGCCACCTCACATGGAAGTCGGTGTTCCTGCTCGCTCTGGCTTCGGCCAAGAGAGTCGGCGAACTTCATGGTCTATCTGCTGATGTCTCCCACTCTAGGAGATGGAGGAAAGTAATCCTCAACTACGTCCCTGAGTTTGTAGCTAAGACTCAAAATCCGGGTGTGCCGGACTCCAGGTTCGGCTCATTTCGGATAGAGTCTTCGTTCTGTAACCGAAGATCCAGGCCAACTATTAATATGTCCAGTAAGGAGTCTGAGGTTTTACTTAAAAAGAACAGCAAAAGTTTGCCCCCGTGTACAAGCACTTTTTGTCAGCACAGGCAAGGTCAAGAGGAGGGTCACGAGGAATACTATTTCCTCCTGGATAAGAAAAGTAATCGAATATGCCCTATATCTAGATCCTCCTCTGTCCAACCGACCCAGAGCTCATGACTTCAGAGGCATTGCAACGTCTCTGGCGTTCAAGAAGAATTTTCTGTGGCACAGGTATTGCAAGCGGGCGTGTGGAAGCGTCAGACGACCTTCACAGCCCACTACCTGAAAGACGTAACCCACAAGAGCATGGAAACCTTCTCCATTGGTCCTGTGGTGGCCGCACAACAAGTGATCTAATGCCTCGGGCTCCTTGATGGACAAGTAGCAGAGGGTTGAGGGCTGAGGTTACCCGGGTTAGTCTAGGGTGAAGGAAAAGAATGTCTGGCTCACTTCTTTCTTTCTCCTTCTCCCCCCCTGGGGAAATAGCTCTGGAAGACCGAAGCATAGCTGACCTCACCCCTCTGCAGGTAAGAGTCATTTCTCTTGTGCATCATGAGTATGAATGAATACTGTATTTTGTTACGTTACCAATACCTCATGAGGGAGGGTATTGGATATGTCTTAGATCCTTGAGTTCCTACGTAAAGACAAGCCACGAGTCTCTTTCACACAAGCTTTTGCAGGCCGCTATCAGTGAGTTACCTTGTAACTACTTTGATTTTAGCGAGGGTAGGGTTCCTACTAATTAGATCAAAATCAATTAGAAGGAACTCTGGGTCATGACCAACGCCAGTTGGTAGAACTTCTTCCCTCCTAAGAGTAAGTCGCCCAATAAATAGCGAAGGTTTGTATCTGTGTCGGAACAAATAACAAATTTGGAAATAATTTGTATTTTTCCTAACATACAAACCTGGAGCTATTTATACAAATTTGCCCGCCACCCTGTCCCCCTAGAAGTCCTGCCAGAAAGGAAAAGTGGTTACTCAACTGACAGGTGTGAGTGAGCGGGGTAGCTAGTCTACCCCAACCCCCGGATGGGGTAATTATCCCTCACTAAAATTGTCTTGGCTGGTTTTCAGCGTTGCCGAAATTAATACCCTATAAATAGCTCCAGGTTTGTATGTTAGGAAAAATACAAATTATTTCTAAATTTGTTATTTGTTCTGTAACTGAAATACAAGCCACTCTATTTACATGGGGTAATTACTTCGGCATAGCTGAATGACGAGCCATAAGAGTTTTAACGAGGGTTTACTACCCCGCCGCTACTTAGCGGGGGGTAGGGAGGGGTAGCTAGCTAAACCCTGCCCCCCCCCCCCCTCACACACACCGGTGAATGCTTCACTTTACTTTTGGCTTGGGCAGAGAACAGACCTGTCTGCTCTCTCCCTCGCTTTGACTGCCATATTTAATCTGTTTTTGCTTTTTCTTTTTCAGTGTGTTTGGAGTTGACCTCTACTGACTATGCGTACATGCCCTGGACTTCCCGGCCGCCCTTGTGGGACCTTTATGTCGGCGGTCGACACCGATTCCCACACCTTATGTCCTCACTGTAGGGACCAGCGGTGTAATAGTGGTAATGTATGTATTGAATGTAGGAAGTGGTCTACCTCCCAGTGGGAGAGGTTTGCCCGGCGCCGGAAGAAAAAGTCTAAAAGGGATCTTTCTCCTTCAGAGGCTTCTTTAAAGAGAGAAAATTCCAGGACTTCTTCTTCCGTAGCCCCCTCCTCCTCCGAAGCTCCCCCTCGAGCGGTCTCTTCCGAGAGGCCGGCGAGTGGTAGCGTAGATCGTACTGCTGTTGACCGATCCCGGGGTGCGGGAGAGGTAGTCACCTCCCATAGCGAGGCGGCTGCCTCTCCTCCCCCGGAGGAGGATTTGAATATGTCTAATCATGATTTGTTGCAGCTTTGGGCTTCCTTGGGGCTGCAGGGTTCGCCCTACAGCAGGGATAGATTCTCTGTCTGTGGTTGACGTTGTTGTAACGGAGGCATCTCGTGGGTCTAGTCAAACCCCGTTCCTGTTGCTGAGGTAGCTGAAGGCTTAGAGTCCCCTTCCGAACACCTTTCGAGGGAGGATCTAAGTCCCACGGTCTCTCCTGCCGGTGATTCTCCCCCACGGGGGAGTTCACTTACAGAGACTCCTCTGTGGAGACCCTATGATGGTCAGCCTGCTGACCCCACGGCCCCTCGTGGGCATATACAGTGAGCCCTCGCTACTTCGCGGTTCGACTATCGCGGATTCACCACTTCGCGGATTTTTTTCCATAGCGCATGTATATACATATATCGCGGATTTTCCGGAAATTTCGAAAATACCACGATATATGAAGACCCCAAATACGTATTTCGTTAATTCCATTAATACTGTAATTAGTAATATCTGCTCTTACTGATGGTTCATTGCATTACATATGACATATAATTCAGTACAGAAAGAAATAAAACACGAAAAGAGAATGTGATCATACGATAATTCAGTATACAGTACGTAGTAAGATTAAATCGAACATGAAACGCAAATCAGATGCAGTCATACCGTATTTGAATGGTGTAAGGCTGCTGATGGCTACTACTACAAATGTAATGGATGTGCATCTTTTCCATGAAGAGACGTAAAATACTATCATTGGCTGCACAGTAGAAGACATAATCAGCTTCATCATCATCATTTCTACTGTGCAGCAAATTCATCGCCATCATCATTCAAGTTTTTCTTCAACTTCTTTCGTGGTGAGTACAGTAACAATCTTTATTTTTTTTATACATGTTTTACTTTAATATTCTAACATTTTAATATTTGTGCCTGTTTTAGTTTAGTATGCATTAAGTTAAAGGGAAGGTTTTAAAAGTCTGAATATACATGTTATGCTATCATATTTTTTTGTTTAAAATTTACATTTACGTATGTAAAACAACTCTCTCTCTCTCTCTCTCTCTCTCTCTCTCTCTCTCTCTCTCTCTCTCTCTCTTTCTCTCTCTCTCTCTCTCTCTCTCGTAAATTGTTTTCCTGCTTTGCTACGTATGTACTGTATGATTTTATATAGATACGTTAAATAATATTTGTAATAACATATTTTCTAAAAGCTTTTACTGTAATATCATTATTTATCACTTTCATCATGCGCGTTAAATGCCTTCGTTTGTATATTACGATCGAAGATGGAGCGTACTTTATGACGCCGCCCGTGACGGCGGCGTCATATAGAAAAACATTTCATTTGGAAGTCCTAAGAAAAATTAAGTAAAACATTGGTAATAACAAAATCAACATACTGTACTGTATAATCAATATAATCGATGCAAAAACTAACTTATACACAGATGTGTAAATGCGTTTGTTTCTTCATTATGATCAGAGATAAACGTAAAAAAAACATTGGTTGCCATTTTTTATCGTGCTTTCTGGCGTGTTTAGGAAACGCATGATATAAAATCGCCTTTAATATTTGTGCCTGTTTTAGTTTAGGGTACTGTAGTACATGCATTAAGTGTTCTGTACATTAAAGGGTACTGTAGTTTGTTAACAGTACTACGTACAAGGGAAGGTTTTAAAAGTCTGAATATACATGTTAAATAAATAGGTAAATATGGTGTCCCTACTTCGCGGATTTTCACCTATCGCGGTCGGGTCTGGAACCTATCTACCGCGATAAACGAGGGCTCACTGTAAGGCGGAAGGCTCGTCCTCCCCTTTGCCGTAGAGGCCTTCCTTCCCCTCATAAGGGAGTTAGGAGGCGCCTCTTCGGTTCGTCGTCACCACAGTCCTCTGCGGAGGAGACGACTCGCCGTTCGCCGATCCTGCCAGCTACCACCTTAGACCTCTCCGGGGATCGTTCGCGATCCCCTTCGGATGATGGTCGTCCTTCGGGACCCTGTGACCAGTCTCCCTCCAGACCTGCTGACCTGCCGTTACCTTTCGACGTTGTGGATGCGCGTTACGCGGCACCTGATCCTGCCACTGCGCAGGCACCGGGGCCTTCGGGGCATAAGGGCCTTGAGCGCAAATCAGCGCCTCTTGTACTCAAGCGCCAGGTTCTTCCTGCGCGCCCTCCTGCTGCTGCTGCTGTTCCTGTCTTAGCGCCACAGTACTCACCTGCGTGCGTGCGCGCCCCTGTTCCTGTTAGGCGCCAGGGTTCCCCTGCGCGCCCACATCCTTCTGCGCCCCGGCGCCCGCCAGCAGTTCCTATTCCAGCGCGCCAGCAGTTCCTGTTCCAGCTCGCCAGCGCCCACCTGCGCCCCAGTGTTCCCCGGTTCTTGCCTCGTCGCTTGCAGTTCAAGAGGCTCCTACGTTAGCGCACAGGCGCTCACAGGTTCCTCTTGGACTCCCAGCGCCCGTCTGGAGTTAGGCGCGAAGCGCGCCCACGTGCAGTTCCAGTTACAGCGCTCACGCCCTCGCCAGCGCGCTACCCAGGAGACATCTAAGCTAGCGCACGCGTGCTCTCAGGCACCCGAGGACTCTCCTTCCAGACCGTGCGATCCTGCACGCGTCCCAGCCGCGTGTGACGCTCCGGTTGCGCGCCCAGTTCCAGTTCTCAAGGCGCTCCATGCAACCCTCCAGCGCACACCTGTGCGCAGGTGTGCGCCCTAATCCAACCGCACGTCCTGCTCGGCCACCGCAGTGGCGCACACCAGCGCGTCCACATCCTGATGCGCGCCCATGATCACCTGCGTGCCCAGCGCGCCCACAGGCTAGTATGCCTGTTCTTTCGGACCAGCGCCTACCTACGCTCCAACGTGCCAACCCTCCCTCGCGCTATCCTGAACCTGCGCTCTCACGCCCTCGCCCGGTTTTTCCGCACGCGCATATGCGCCACTGCCCTCTCGCGCCCGCCAGTGCCGCATCAGGATGCTGCGCGTCCTCGTATCCGGCCTCCTCCCATTCCGGCTCCTGCGCACCACACGACCTCGCCATCTCCTACGCGCGCCCACACGCCCGCACCATCTCCTGCGTGCCATCGCGTCCACGCGCCTGTGGCCTTGCCGCGCCCTCGCGCCCGCTCCACCAACCTCTCTCGCCCACGCCCATGTGCGAGCGCCCCCACGTGAGCGCGAGATTCCTGTGTCACGCGATCCTTTCGCTCGCGACCCTGATCAGGGCCCATCACGCGAGTGTCGTCAGGCGGATAGGTCATCGTCTCGTTCCCCTCCCCGCAAGCGCAGAACAGCGCGCTCGCCGGAGGAGGGGTGGTTCCCGGACAGGTCTAAGGACTCTTTCGTTTCAGCTTCTCAGGCGAACCCGCATTTGTCGACTCCTCCAAGGGATCGAACGATCCCCTCCCCTCCAGAGGGAGTGTCTGACAGCGAGACTGTCAGCTAGCAGCCCTGGTTCGGGACCCTGGTCAGAGCTCTTGTGCAGGAGATGAAGCCCGCCCTCTCTGACGTGGGTCACAAATCAGTGGCGGCTTCCTCTCCCCTGAAGAGGAAGAGAGGAGTCTCTCCCATGGAAACACCTCCAAGGCCCATTTTGTCTCCTCGCAGATCCTTGCGCAAGGCTCCTTCCCCCCCCAGACTTTCTCTCCCTCCCCTACGGTGAGGATTACCCATCCTCAGGAGAGTCGGACGAGCCGGACCGTTCCCCCATCGCACCAATGGGGGAAGCTCCGCCTCTCCCTGAGAAGTCTTCTCGTCCAGGGGTGGAAAAGAGCCTTCACCCATCGTTACTCGAGTCCTGTATCCTGCCCAGGAGGGAACCGAAGGACTTTAAGACGATCCCTAAATCTTCAACAAGGGTCAGACAGGAGCCATCTAGACCTTCCTTATTGGACGGAGAGTATAACAGTTCAATTTTGTTGGGTTCCAGCACATGTAGGTGTGTCCGGGAATGAGAAGGCAGATTCACTGGCTAAGGAGGCTGCATCCGAGTTGCTGCCAAGAAGGTATCCCATTCCCTGTAATGATTTCTTACCTGACATCAAGAAATTGGTTTGCAATAAATGGCAACAGCAATGGGATAGTCAAGATGGCAATAAAATGAGGGAAGTAACAAATGACATATCTCCTTGGAGGTATAATATGATGCCCCGAAAATGGGAAACGTCTCTTTGTCGTCTCCGTATTGGTCACACTCGGTTGACACATGAGTTTCTGCTGAAGGGCCAACACCAACCGTATTGTGACAACTGTTTAGTACCTCTAACAGTAAGGCATTTGTTGACCGAATGCCCCAATTATAACATCTTGCGGAATAGATATTTGTTTGAGGCTCGAGGTGAGGGTGGCAGGTTCATCCTTGCCAAGATTCTTGGAAATGATGTGTCCTACCATGCAAGTGGCATTTTTAGATTTCTTTCAGAAGCAGGTCTTCTGAAAAATATTTAACTTTTATGACATTCAATTTTTATGATTTTAATTGAATACTCTTTAATTTTTTATTTTATTTCATTTTTTACTTTTGTATACGTAAATTAAATGTTACCGGCGTCAATGACCTTAGATGTCAGGATGCCTGAAAACTTTAAATCATTCATTCATTCATTCATTCACCACTCCGTGGAAGAACTCACCGCGAGAGTCCCTCTAGAGAGACTCTCCAACCGGCACGTGTCCTACTCAGCTACTGAGACCCTAAGCCAGGAGGAGGTCGCTAAGTGTGCCATGCAGGCAACTTAGTGGCTTGACATCTGGCTGGGGTCTCTGGGCATCCTGGTGCGGTCTGAGGACCTCTCCAAAGAAAGCACCAGGAAGGCACTGGAGACTTTCTTGCTCTCAGGCACGCGGACCATCGAGTTTCTGGCCCACCAAGTCTCCAGCTTGAGGGCCAAAACGATTTTCAAACGACGGGACGCTGTGGCTGAGAGGTTCCACCAGAAGGTTCCCAGTTCAGAGGTTAGCAGGCTCAGACACTCTTCCGTGTTCGGTAAGAGTTTGTTTGAGCCTAAGGACGTGGAGCTTACAGCTGAGAGGTGGAGGAAGTCCAACCAGGATTCCCTCATCCATAGGGCCCTGACATCGAGGCCCTACAAACCTCCAGCGGCACAACAGCCCCGTCCAGCTAAGGACACGAAGAAGACCACTGCAGCAAAGCCGAAGGTGTCTAAGCCCTTTCCTGCCAAATGCAGAAGGAGCAAGAAGTCCTCCAAGGGAGGCAAGAACCCTAGAGGATACGGCCGAGGCCGTAAACGCTAGGGTTGGCAGTCCCCCTGCATGTCCACCAGTGGGGGGATGCCTACAAAGTTGCGTGACAAGGTGGCAGCAACTCGGGGCAGATACCTGGACGATTTCCGTGATCGTTCAGGGTTATCGCGTCCCGTTCACAGCTTCTCTACCTCTCCTGACAGCGAATCCAGTGTCGTTGAGCTCTCTTGCCATGGGATCGGCAAGAGGGCAAGCCCTTTGGGCAGAAGTCCAGACCATGTTGAAGAAGGACGCTCTCCAGGAGGTTGTAGACGGGTCCCCAGGCTTTTACAGTCGACTCTTTCTTGTGAGACAGGCGTCTGGAGGCTGGAGACCAGTCATCGACCTCTCAACCCTGAACGGGTTTGTCAAACAGACTCCGTTCAGTATGGAGACGGCAGACACGGTCAGACTCGCAGTGAGACCACAAGACTTCATGTGTACACTGGACCTGAAGGACGCGTACTTCCAGATCCCAGTCCATCCGTCTTCAAGGAAGTACCCGAGATTTTGCCTAGACAACAAGATCTACCAGTTCAAGGTGCTGTGTTTCAGTCTCTCCACAGCCCCTCAGGTGTTCACCAGTGTGTTCACCCTGATATCTTCGTGGGCTCACAGGCTCGGCATCCGTCTCCTTCGTTATCTGTACGACTGGTTGATCCTAGCAGACTCGGAGGCAACCCTTCTTCGCCACCGAGACAAGCTCCTCGGAGTTTGCCAGGATCTAGGGATCATGGTAAATCTCGAAGTCCTCTCTGCACCCCTCTCAGAAACTGGTATATCTAGGCATGGTCGTAGACACCAATCTCCACAAAGCCTTCCCACTCAATCGAGAAGAACTCCCAGCCCAATCGTGGCTGCGTCTCCTCGGCCACCTCTCCTCCCTGGCCCGTCTCGTTCCCAACGGTCGCCTCAGAATGAGATCCCTCCAGTGGCGACTCAAGTCGCGGTGGAATCAAGGTCACGATTCCCCGGACGTCATGGTCCCTGTGGGTCCTGCAGAACGGACGGATCTCCAGTGGTGGGTGGCGGACGAGAACCACGAAAGGGAGTGGATCTTCTCGTCCTTCCCCCGGATTTGATGTTGTTCTCGGATGCATCAAAGAAAGGGTGGGGGGCCCACGTTCTGAACGACAGGACCTCAGGCCTGTGGTCAGAATCAGAAAAGTACCTTCACTTAAACCTGCTAGAAATGAAGGCCGTATTCCTGGCACTTCAGAAGTTCCACCAAGTCCTGGCGGGCCACTCGGTGGTGGTGATGAGCGACAACACCACGGTGGTGGCTTATATCAACATGCAGGGAGGTACCTTTTCAGAACAGCTATCCCATCTTGCAGTAGAGATTCTGAGATGGTCCGAAGTCCATTCGATCTCGCTAGCGGCTTGCTTCATACCAGGCAAAAGGAATGTGCTCGCCGACAGTCTGAGTAGAGCGACACAGATAGTGAGTACCGAGTGGTCTTTGGATCGTCAAGTAGCCAACAAAGTCCTGACTTTGTGGGGTTCCCCGATGGTGGATCTGTTCGCTACAGCGCTGAATTTCAAGCTCCCGCTGTACAGTACTGCTCCCCGGTCCCGGACCCCAAGGCTCTCTGGCAAGATGCCATCCAACAACGGTGGGACAACGTCGATGTGTACGCCTTTCCCCCGTTCTGTCTGATGAGGAGGGTGCTCAACAAGACCAGAATATCGGTCAATCTTTCAATGACCCTGATAGCTCCGCTATGGCATCACGCAGAGTGGTTCCCGGACCTTCTGCAACTCCTCACGGAGGTTCCGAGAGAACTCCCTCCACGTCACGAGCTACTCAAACAACCACACGCCAACATCTTCCACCAAGCCATAGCTTTGCTACGACTTCACGCCTGGAGACTATTCAGCATCTCCTCCAAGAGAGAGGATTTTCGCAAAAAGTTGCAAACAGGATGTCTGGTCACCTGTGTAAATCAAACGCAAGAATCTACCAGGCGAAGTGGCGAGTCTTCTGTGGTTGGTGTCGTGGAAGGGGTATCTCTCCCCTCGATGCCACTATTCCAGCAATAGCGGAGTTCTTTGTGTATTTGCGGGAGGAAATGCGCCTTTCAGTCTCGGCAGTAAAAGGCTATCGCTCAGCCTTAAGTCTTGCCTTCAGGCTTAAAGGAATGAACATTTCTTCCTCGCTGGAATTTTCCCTTCTCATATGGAGTTATGAACTTACCTGCCCTCAGTCGGAAGTGAGACCTCCTCCATGGAACGTGGTTCGAGTTCCCAGGTCTCTGAAGAGACCTTCCTACGAACCATTACGGCCAGGCTTCACATCGCCACCTTACCTGGAAGACAGTTTTCCTGCTAGCTTTGGCCTCGGCCAAGCGAGTCAGTGAGCTATATGGTCTCTCGTACGACATCGCCCATTCAAGGGGATGGGGGAGGTAACGTTCAGCTTCGTCCCTGAGTTTGTTGCCAAGACTCAGAATCCAGGAGTGCCGGACCTTAGGTTTGGCTCTTTCCAGGTTTCGAGTCTCCTTTGTGTCACAGATGACCCAGACCATCTCCTACTATGCCCAGTGAGGAGTCTGAGGTTGTATCTTAAAAGAACAGCTGCAGTTCGTCCCCAGGTGCGAGCGCTGTTCGTGAGCACCGGGAAGACGAAGAGGAGGGTCACCAGGAATACTATCGCGGCCTGGATTCACAAGGTGATACATCTGGCCTTGAATCCTGACCCTTCTCCGTCACGTCGCCCTAGAGCGCATGATGTCGGGCATAGCTACGTCCCTGGCTTTCAAGAAAAATTATTCAGTGACGCAGGTCCTTCAAGCTGGGGTGTGGAAGCGTCAGACCACCTTCACGGCTCACTACCTGCAAGACGTCACACACAGGAGGCTCGATACGTTCTCTATCGGCCCTGTGGTGGCTGCACAACAGCTGGTCTAACCTCAGGCTCCTTAATGGACAAGTAGCAGAAGGTGAGGGCATTGTTTACCCGGTTTTAGTCTGCGTGAATGAAAAGATCTGTCTGGCCCTTATTCTTTTCTTCATCCTCTCCTCCCTTGGAGAAAGCAGCATCCTGGGTTTTCTGCACAGCTGACTTCGAACCCCTGCAGGTAAGCCATGCTCCCTTGTGTTCCTAGTATTAAGTGTAATACTGTCATGTCCCCATACCCTGATGAGGTGGTAGAGTCCTAGCCTAGATTTCCATCTGAAAAACTCCAGGTCAACTTCCTAGGACGAGTCACTTCTCACCTTCACACACAGCTTATGTAGGCCCCAGCAATTTCACAGCATGCCAGCGAGGAACAGGGACCCCTTATTTCTTGAGTACTTACACACTCGAATTTGGAGTCCCCGGGCAAGCCAAAGCCAGTATGGCAGGGACTTACCTCCCTTCCTAAGGGTTGAGTCGCCCCATGTAAATAGCGTGGTTTGTATTTTAGTTACGGAACAAATGACAAATTCGTAGATAATTTGTATTTTTCCTAACTATACAAACCTTAGCTATTTACACATAGTTGCCCCTCCCTACCCCCCACTAACTAGCGGCGGGGTAGTAAACCCTCGTTAAAACACTTATGGCTCTTCATTCAGCTACGCCAAAGTAATTACCCTATGTAAATATCTAAGGTTTGTATAGTTAGGAAAAATACAAATTATCTACGAATTTGTCATTTTTCCTAGTATACAAACCTGAAGTTAATAATGCAAAGTGGCCCTCCACCCTATTCCCCGAGAAGTCCTGCCATAAACCAAAGTGGTTACTTAGCCGAGAGGTGTGAGTGAGTGGGGTAGCCAGTCTACCTCACCCCACACCCGCTAACTAGCGGATGGGATAGTTATCCATCGCTAAAATGATCATGGCCTGTCTTTTAGCTACACTGAAAGTAATGCCCCTATAAATAGCTTCAGGTTTGTATACTAGAAAAAATACAAATTACTGTACTTCCAAATTTGTTATATCACACCTTCCATTGGATCAGGCCTTTCCTTTTACCCTTGCTGGAAAGAGCATCTCCATCACTTCAGGGACTTCAAAGCTTTCCTCCTTGGATGATCATAAATATTTCACCAACCGTATTGCGAGGACTGTTTAGTACCTTTAACAGTGAGGCATTTGTTGACCGAATACCCTAATTTTACTAATTTAAGAAATAGATATCTGTTTGAGGCTCGAGGTGAGGATGGCAGGTTTATCCTTGCCAAGATTCTTGGACATGATGTGTCTTACTATGCGAGCGGAATTTTTAGATTTATTTCAGAAGCAGGTCTTCTGAAAACTCTATAACTATTTTGATGACTTCTTAATTTTTATGGTTTTAATCGAATTCTCTTTTAATTTTCATATACAGTAAATGGTATCGGCGTCAATGACCTTAGATGTCAGGATGCCAGAAAACTTTCAATCAATCAATCAATCCTAGTGGACTATGTTGCTGCCCTGCCAAACCAGTGTCGAATCATTCATGTCAATACTGTATTGTCATGGGTAAAATGTCTACTGTTAATCTTCCCATGCACAAAGTTGAGTGGAGTCGCACCATTACCATATGGTGTGTAGCAGTATCTGTTCTAGCAGTGTCAAGTTTTGATATTATTAATTATGTGCCCTGCTTTGCGAAACATATTCACCAACTCTATGATCGTGTTGCTTGGTGCAATGTACTGGCTAGTCCCACATGCATTGGTTTCCAGTGCTTTCCTCCAGTCACTTTGACAAGATCTTTGGTCTGCATATCAGCTTCCTCCCTTTTGACTGTGACATCACCATTTGGGCCCTCTTCCAACTGCCCAAGGACTCCTAAAATCAATCGGATGAACATAAACATACTTCATTGGACATTTTCTAATTTTCTGCTCATTGACAGTGTGTTCCTCTGCATCATCATGATGCTAGGAATGTAACCATATGTTCATCTAATGATAGAGGATGTAATAAAGCATATCCTCATAAATCCAAAGTTTCTCCGGAGTTCTATAAACTCTCGGCCAGGAACCAACAAAATAGAACCTCACCCTATGCAAATAAGAACCATGTGCCTTATGCAAGAGACAACCCATTATTCGTCCAGATAGACCCCGTCCTTACTCTCGGTCTGACGATCATAATTATCAGGATAAGCATTCTTCAGAACACCATTCTTTTACAGAAAATTCTTTTCAGGTACAGAAATCGGATAAGGTGCGTTGATAATTTCCCCCTTCCCGAGGATTACTCCTCCATCAGATGAAAAAAAACTGTTCGGCATGCGACGAAGATGTGGCCCTCGCCGTAGACATTCGATAGGATAGAGTTTTGAGAACTCTCCCATCTCATAAAACAAGTTCCAAGAGAGACTAACTACCGTTTTCCGATCACGACCTAGAAATAAACGCTCATGATGGGAGTGAATTGGACTCCTCTCATTTCTTCTCCGCCACCTGTTCCTTTTATTACTCAAGGGAAAGGTAGGATGTTGGAGGAGGAGTAAAGAGCTCTGCTAAGACAGAAATTTCTCACTGGGACATCATTACTATTGACAACTCCCGAGAAAACCCCCTCTTAATGAGAGAATGCCTTGATGAAGTCATTGAGCTTCAGCACGGCATTTCATTCCCGTGCTGAAACTTGGTGATGGGCAAGAGGGCTCTCGAACTTGGGGAAATTGCTCCCCCAGTTCGAATCTAAATTTCTCTCTTTTACCTTTTTCTTTTTCTCAATATTACTTCGACCTTATCCTAATTTCACAAACTTTCTTTAGTCTTGCTTTCCAAACTCTATGAGAAAAATTTCCCTCATATGTGTGTATATATTATGTACATATATATTTATTATTTTTTTTTTTTCTTATCTCCTATGGCTTGGATGTTTTTACATCCATTGTAGCCCCGGCGGGGATGTTCATACATCCTTTATTGCTGCCTGCTTTGATGAGTGGGAGGAGGTATCACGGTTGGGAGGTGGTTGCATTCAAAGCTATATGTGAGTATTGGATGATTTCAGCCATCCCGAAGATGGTTTGGACCTTTTTGGCGGAACTATTCTCAAGTGTTGGGTCTTCGGAATCCAGGGGGATCCAATGCTTGGGGTAGGACTCTCGGCTTTTGGCCGGAAGCCCGTCATTATAGATATGGGGAGGATGATTCCATAATTTCTTGGTCTCAGTCCTAACAGGCGGGTTCAGCTTACACCTGTGCCTCTATATCTGTTTTGATGCTATCCTTCGGGTAGGGTATGGAGTGGACCATCTGGGAAGTATACTCTCATTGTGCCGATAGTGGAGAGTGCAAATTTCCTTTCCGACGTGTGATGGCCTAACATTCTCGAGCAGGTACATCAAACTAATTCTTTTTCTCTCTCTTTAGTATAATGGATTCTTTAAGGAACGAACCCCCATCCCCTGGATACGCTGACTCTCCCCCGGCACTGTTGACGACCTCTGCTAATGTGATAAGGGATAGCTCTGTTGATGACCTCGGAACGGGAAAGGACCATTCTACTGATATTTCTAAATCGAGTAATTTGGGTAACACGAGGAAACTTCGAATCCTCCATGTTACACAAATTTCAATAGAAACAAATTATGATGATCTATGTAAAGCATTTGAATGCTATGGATGCATAAAAGAAATAGGATGAAACTTGAAGCTGAAACTTGGGATTCATGGATATCTTATAGTAGTTATGACGAAGCATTTAGTGCAATAAGTAATTTGAATAATATTAAAATTAATAACTTGAATGTCGCGGCTGCTCTCTGCGATAAGGTACCAAAAGATTTAGATGTGTACAGGCCTGCCGATTGGTTGGAAAAAGACGCAGATTTAGTCATGCCCTCCCAGAGAAATCCAAAACCACCGATGTGGCTTATAGCTGAATCAAAGGGGGTTACAGGGAATTATTTTAAAATATGCAAATTGATTCAGAAAAAAGTAGGAACTATTGCACCAGGCGATATATCTCGTTTCGGAAAAAATAGTTTCCTTATCCATGCCAAATCCAGTACACAGTCTGTAATATTGTCCAATATGAAAATAAGTAATGATGACATTAAGTTAGATGTCAAACCCCACCTAAATTTTAGCTACGGAAGGGGCGTAGTTTTTAACAGATCTATATGATTTTACAGAGGAGGAGATACTGGCCATGTGTCCATTAAATGTTTGGAAAGTTCATAAAGTCCCAGGTACATCAATGATAATCCTTATGTTCCAGGATGCTGATGTACCTTTTCATATTATTATCGAGAATGAAAGGATTAAAGTAAGACCCTTCAAGCAGAAGCCATTGCAATGCTTTAATTGTTTTAAATTTGGGCACCCGTCCAAAGTTTGCAAAAATGAGAAGATGTGTGGTATTTGCTCCAAATCTTACCATGGAGAGTGTGCACTTGGAGCCAGGTGTTTAAATTGCAGCTCGAATCACAAATCCACAGACAAGATCTGCGAGCTATATAAGTTGGAGGAAGCTGCCCTCAACAAATCAAACTTAGAACACATAAGTGTGACCCATGCCAAAAGACTATTAAATAAATCAAATACATATGCTAAGGCATTAAAATCAAACCAACCTAGCACTGCCAATAGCTCAAAAAAAAGTATACTACCTGACAAAATGTCAAATAACGAGGTAACCATATCACCTCCTGAGGCTTTACCACGGTGTATTAACACTAGGTCATTGCCCATTGCTGTACAGCATTCAGCCGCCATTACAAAAAGTAATACAAACCTATCTCAGGCCATGTCCTTGCCTGATCTGATGGAGGTTCCACTTAAGACTAACTTACCTGATGCACCTGTTGTGGGAAAGGTGCAAAAACCTCGAATCCCACCATCTATTAATCGCAAAAGAGAGAGACCTCCATCTCTCTCTCCACCCTCCATTAGAAACGTTAAGGTTATGACATCAAATAAATTTGATGTTTTGTCTGTTGATGTTTCTAATGAACCAGAAGATGGACTGAATAAATCAGAAATTCAAGTTGAGGTCCACCATCCACCTCAACAAATAGATAAAAAGAATACAAAGAAAAACACCAACGTTAAACCCAACATAACAAGACCACCTCTGAAGAAACCTACTGGTAATAATGTTAAATTAAAAACTGCTAATGGGAAGACCTTATCCTAGATGTCTTCCAGAAATAATCCATAGTTTTCTCCTCCATTTTGCAATGGAACTGTCAGGGTTTGAGGGTGAAATATGAAGAACTTAAGCTCCTAATTCATGAGCATTCCCCCATAATTGTATGTCTACAGGAAAGTATGCTTGATTCTAACACTCCTAGTCCTCGAGAGTATGTTAGCTATAGAACACCATATAATCAACAAGCAGGGAGCCATGGCGGAAGTCTCATGTACATTCGTCGAGATGTTCCCCAAATACCCATGTCTATATGTACAACCCTGCAGGCAGTTGTTGTACAAATTGATATAGGGAGAAAATATACAATATGCTCTCTGTACTTACCTCCAAATGATAATATTTTATATGATGATTTAGCAGAGGTCATTCAACAACTCCCTCAACCTTTTCTCTTACTGGGAGATATGAATGGTAGACATCCTTTATGGGGTGATGTTTTGGCCAACACAAGGGGCAATATTATCTCATCAATTGTGGAGAATGAGGATGTGGGACTCCTTAATACAGGAGAGCCCACACACTTCCATGTTCAGACAGGTACTTTGTCATGCATTGACCTTTCAATTGCAAGCTCTAACTGCCTTCTTGATTTTGATTGGAGGACATTAGATGATTGGCATACAAGGGTCCGCCTTTGCAAAGATCGCCACGTTGGAATCTAGACAAGGCAGACTGGGTTAAATTTTCCGAGCTAAGTGAAATCGAAGGGAGAGCAGAACAGTTTGAAAGTGTTGATGATGCCATAGACCTACTGAATGGAACTCTTCATACAGCAGGAGTCAATTCAATTCCCAAAACAACACGGTTATTCAAACGACGACCAGTCCCGTGGTGGTCTTCAGAACTAACTGCACTCCACAGAGCCACAAGAAGATCTCTAACACGATTGCGTAGACGCAGAACTGATGAGAATTTAACTATGTACAAGAAATGTAGAGCACAGTTCCGTCGTGCCATGAAAGAAGCAAGGCGCCAGTCATGGATGTCTTTTGTTTCCTCCATTAACAGTAGAACACCACCATCTTCTGTGTGGAGGAAAGTAAAAAAGATAGCTGGCAAATTCACCCCCAACCCACCACCAGTATGTAACTGAAGCAAATGAAGTTAGCAATGCCCTGGCTAATCATTTTTCAAATGTATCCAGCAAGTGTGAAGGAGCCCCTGGTCACCAGTATAGAAGCACTGAAGAAAAGAAAATTTTAAATTTTGCAACAAGAAGGGAAGAGTCTTATAATTCTCCTTTCACTGAAAGAGAATTTGATTCCGCACTTGCTCATTGCAACGATACAGCCCCTGGACCCGATGGAATTCCATATGCAATGATTAAACATGTCCATTTTAATACAAAGCTATTTATTTTAAGCATTATTAATAGAATATGGCATGATCATAGTTACCCAAGAGTTTGGGAACTAGCCATTATTTTAGCCTTTTTAAAACCCGGTAAAGACAAGTTTTTAGCAGCAAACTATCGTCCTATTGCATTGACATCTTGTTTATGTAAAATCATGGAGAAGATGGTCAATGCAAGGCTGATATGGTACCTTGAAAAGAAAGGTATTTTATCACCGATTCAATGTGGATTCCGAAAAATGCACTCAACGACTGATGTGTTGATACGACTAGAGTCTTCTATTTGTGAAGCCTTTGCTTCCAAACAGCACCATGTTACAGTATTTTTTGACCTTGAAAAGGCATATGATACCACATGGAGATATGGTATTCTTAAAACCATTCATGAATTGGGATTGAGAGGAGAGCTGCCACTATTTATTCAGGCATTTCTTTCACGTAGAGTTTTTCAAGTGAGAGTGGGGGAAACTCTATCAGAGAGTAAGTGCCAGGAAGGAGTAGTTCCTCAGGGTAGTGTGCTGAGTGTAACCCTTTTTGCACTAGCAATTAATGGGATATCCTCAGCCATTCCCCAGGATGTTCTCTCAACATTATTTGTGGATGATCTCTCAATATCATTTGCTGACACTAGAATGGCAATGGTTGAGAGAAAAATTCAACTCTCTATTGATAAAATTATCCAGTGGGCTGACATGAATGGATTTAAGTTCTCGACAAGTAAAACTACCATTGTCCATTTTTGTCGTATCCGGGGAGTACATCCAGACCCGGATATATACATTAAAGGTCAACGGATACCATGTGTATCGGAAATCAAATTTTTAGGTTTGATATTTGACTGTAGACTTACATGGGTTTCTCACCTAAAAGCGCTAAAAGCTAAATGTGTTGAAGCTCTGAATATCTTAAAAGTATTGTCCCATACATCATGGGGGGCACACCGCAATACTATTTTAAAATTATACAAGGCCTTGATTTTTTCCAAAATTAGTTATGGTTGTGAGGTATATTCTTCAGCCACCCCAAGCCGGTTAAAAATATTAGACTCGATACATCATGCAGGTATTAGATTGTCTACTGTAGCTTTTAAAACCTCGCCTATCCCAAGTCTCCTTGTTGATGCTGGAGAGTTACCTCTAGACCTTTACTGAATGTCTTCCATTCTTCGGTATTGGTTTAGATTGCAAAGACTCCCTAACTCTCTAGCCTTTCAGACTGCAAGCCTTGTAAGACATGCATCATACTTTGAGTTGCACCCAAAATCTCCTCAACCTTATGGCTTTCGGGTGAAACGATTATTAAATAGTCTGGATATAATTAGAAATAAGGTACTTCCATTCAAGGTATCATCAATGCCTCCATGGAAGTTATCAGAGATATCTTTTTGTAAATATTTTATTGGAGATAAGAAGAATATGTCAGACCTAGAAGCCAGGTCTCTTTTTAATGAACATGTTAAAGAACATAGAGGATCAACTGTTATCTATACTGATGGCTCCAAATCTGATGCTGGCGTTGGATTTGGAGTACATAGTAAAGGTTTTAATTGTGGAGGTGCACTTCCTCTGACCGCTTCCATATTTACTGCCGAACTGTATGGCATATTAACCGCTATTGAGAAAATAGCGTTGGAGAAGGAGGGTAATTTTACAATTTTTAGTGATGCAAGGAGTGTCCTTCAAGCTATGGAAGTTTTTAATTCTAATAACCCTCTAGTTTTAAAGATTTTAGAATGGCTTTTCCTTATTGGACGGAGAGGTATAACAGTTCAATTTTGTTGGGTTCCAGCACATGTAGGTGTGTCCGGGAATGAGAAGGCAGATTCACTGGCTAAGGAGGCTGCATCCGAATTGCTGCCAAGAAGGTATCCCATTCCCTGTAATGATTTCTTACCTGACATCAAGAAATTGGTTTGCAATAAATGGCAACAGCAATGGGATAGTCAAGATGGCAATAAAATGAGGGAAGTAACAAATGACATATCTCCTTGGAGGTATAATATGATGCCCCGAAAATGGGAGACATCTCTTTGTCGTCTCCGTATTGGTCACACTCGGTTGACACATGAGTTTCTGCTGAAGGGCCAACACCAACCGTATTGTGACAACTGTTTAGTACCTCTAACAGTAAGGCATTTGTTGACCGAATGCCCCAATTATAACAACTTGCGGAATAGATATTTGTTTGAGGCTCAAGGTGAGGGTGGCAGGTTCATCCTTGCCAAGATTCTTGGAAATGATGTGTCCTACCATGCAAGTGGCATTTTTAGATTTCTTTCAGAAGCAGGTCTTCTGAAAAATATTTAACTTTTATGACATTCAATTTTTATGATTTTAATTGAATACTCTTTAATTTTTTATTTTATTTCATTTCTTATTTTTGTATACATAAATTAAATGTTACCGGCATCAATGACCTTAGATGTCAGGATGCCTGAAAACTTTAAATCATTCATTCCCGAGAAAACCTCTCTTTGAGCACAAGCTTTGCTGATGTACCTCCCCATAAGGCCTTGTGTTGTGCTTGCAAACCTATCATTTTATTAAGATCATGAGCCTAATCCACACCTTAAAAGGTTTGGATGAGCCTCCCTTAGCGCAAACTGCTAATAGACTGTGCAGCATCAATGATACCTTCCTGCTGTCTCAGAGCCTCAGACTTTGGTTTAATGTGCCTTTTTCCAATCATATGAAGGACACACGAGTTCTTAAACTCACATGTTGCCACAACTGAAAACTTGTTAAAAGCAAGTAGATCGTTGAAATTTCTACCACTACCTCTGCTTTGGTAGAGATTCTTTTAAACCCCCCCCCCCCTCCCAACAGACACACCTTCTCCTCCTACAGAGGGGACAACAGCCTGGGAGGCAGAATGCTGGACCTAGCTTTCGTCTAAGAAGCCACCCCTCAGTTCGAAGAGAACGTGGTGGCAAAGGTTCACACTAGGGAGGATTTGTCCCCAGCTTACCACTAGGGCGGCATGCCTACAACGCACCTGCCAAAGGAGGTGGCAGGAGTTAGGGACCCACCTTTTGATGGTAGGACACATGAGTTCATAAACTCACAAGTTGCCACAACTGAAAATTTGTGAAAAGGGAGTAGATCGTTGAAATTTCCGCCACTACCTCTGCTTTGCCAGAGATGCTTTTAGGCCCCCCCCCCCTCCAGCAGAGATGCCTTCTCCTCCCACAGATGGACAACAGCCTGGGAGGCAGAATGCTAGACTTAACTATCCTCTAAGAAGCCACCCTCAGTTCAAAGAGAAAGTGGTGACAGAGGTTCACACTAGGGAGGCCTTGTCCCCCAGCTTACCACTAGTGGTGCATGCCTACAATGCACCTGCCATAGGAGGTGGCAGGACTTAGGGGCTGACCTTTGGACGGTAGAAGTCTTACATTCAGGATACTGGATCCCCATCATAGACTGTCCATCTCCTCTGATCAGGAATTGGATCCAACCATATTATATGAAAGGATCATCAAAACATCTACTCCTACCAGAGGAAGTCTCCCAATTTCTAAGCAAAGAAGCAGTGGAGGAAGTCTTTGATGACTCTCCAGGCTTTCTCGGCAATCTCTTCCTGATAGAGAAGCTGACGGGAGGTTGGAGACCCATCATAGACCTCTCCCTCTTGAACCTTTCTATTTTGCAAACAAGGTTCAAGCTGGAGACCCCAACCTCCGTTTTCCAGGCTATCAGGATGAACAACTACATTCTGACTGTAGACCTGAAAGATGCTTACTTTCAAGTCCCCATCCATCCTGCCTCAAGGAAATACCTAAGGTTTCCTTTTCAACAAGCTGATGCAGTTCAGGGTGCTGTGCTTTGACCTGTCTACAGCTTCCCAGGTCTTCACTAAAGTCTGTCCTTCTCTCAGTCTGGGCACATGCCATGGGCATCAGGCTCTTGAGATACCTAGATGGCTCGTTTCTCTTGGCAGAAGCCTGAGCTCTCTTGCTAAAACACAGAGGCCTACTACTGGATCTGGGCAAGGAGTTGGGATCTAACTGAACCTGCAGAAGTCAGCCTCGTCCCCAACCAGTCCATCAGGTATCTGGGCATGGACATAGACTCTGTGCAAGCTAAGGCCTTCCCTGTTGCAGATGGAGTGGCAAGGCTCAGGACTTTGGTAGCAACTTTCCTGAAAGAGAACCTCCTGTCTGCTCTGATGTGGCAGAAGTTGTTTGGTTACCTCTCCTCATTAGAGAAACTTGTCTCCCTTGAGAGATTGCATCTGCGTTTGGTGCAGTGGGCTCTTAAGACCCAGTGGTCACAAGTATCAGACCATCATGCAACCCTGCTACAAGTACCACATTAGGTGATATTGAACATCCTGTGCTAGCTGAATGAGGAGAACCTGCTAGTGGTAACACCCCTGCAGGATCCTCTTCCACAGTTCTTTCTGCTCATAGATGCATCTCGCCAGAGTTGGGCCACTCAGCTGGGGAGGGAACAGATCTTGGGCCAATGGTCAGAAGATCTGAGCATAAAGATAAACTTCAAAAACTTCCTGGAAATGAAAGCAGCACTACTAAAAATACTCCACTTCACAAAAAGCCTGTCAGGTAATTCTGTGGTATTGATGAGACAACTCCATGGGAATGACCTACATCTAAAAGCAAGGAGGCATAGCCTTTCTCCTATTATGCAACTTACAGTAGAGATTCTCAAGTGGGCACAGTCCAGAGCGATCGCTTTCTCGGTGAGGTCTATCCCTGGCAAGAACATTGCAGACCATCTGAGCCATAGAAGGACGACGGTTGATTCGTGATAGTCTTTGCTTGGCAAAGAGATTTGTGTCTTTGTGGAGTTCCCCATCTCTGGACATATTTGTCACCCAACTGAATCATAATCTCCCGGTGTATTGCTCTCCAGTCCCAGATCAAGCTGCAGCAATGGAATTTGCATTTAAGCACCCGTGGGATGATCTAGATTTCTACTCCGTTCCATTGTTCTGTCTGATTTGTCAATTACTGAACAGAATCAGAACATCCAAGGGAGTAACGTTAGTGGCCACACAGTGGCCAACAACTAAGTGGTATCCAGACCTACAGGAATTCTCAGGGAAATACCAAGAGAACTTCCAGAATGGCCAAACCTGCTACTCCAATCTCCCATAAGAAAATTCCATGATGCAGTACATTGCCTGGAAGACACATTTAAATACCCGCAGGACTGTTTAAACTTCTACACCTTTCAGTTGTTCTGTTTGATGTGTCAGTCACTGAACAGAATCAGAACATCCAAGAGAGTCAGAGTAATGCTACCCCCAAGGTGGCCAGCAACGAAGTGGTATCCAGACCTACTGGAACTTCAGGGAAATACCAAGAGAACTTCCAGAATGGCCAAACCTGCTATGCCATCCTCACATAAGAAAATTGCATGATGCAATACATTGCCTGTCCCTTCACGGCTGGAGACTATCCATCGTCTCCTCCGAAAGAAAGGCTTCTCAAGACTAACTGCAAAGCAGCTTTCCAGATACATCCAAAAGTCTTCTGCAGCAGCTTACCAGGCAAAGTGGAAAATCTGTGATTTGTGTCGTAGGGTGAATATCACTTCACTCAACGCCACTATTCCCGTGATTGCAGACACTAGTGTTCCAAAGGAACAAGAAGGCCCTTTCAGTCACTGCGATGAAAGGCTACCGCTCATCCCTAAGCCAAGTATTCAATCTGAGAGGACTGGACCTTTCAGATTCTTAGGAACTCTCAGCCTTGATAAGGAGTTTCGAGCAGTCATGCTTTCCTTAAAAACTAAAACCTCCCTCTTGGGATATGACCAAGATCCTATGGGCCTTGAAGAGACCCCTGTATGAATATATGCATAAAGCCTAGGAGAGAGATTGTCCCTGAAGATGGTTTTCCTTCTTGTCTTACCTTCAGCCAAGAGAGTGAGTGAACTGCATGGTATATCTTAACTGATGTTACATTTCAGAGGATGGAGAGAACTATCTTTGTCTTTTGTTCCCGAATGTGTGGCCAAAACCCAAAATCTGGGTAATAATGATATCAGATGTGACTCTTCATGATCTTGTCTCAAAGAGGCAACTGATGACCTGGATGACATGTTACTATGCCCTGTAAGAGCAGTAAGTAAATATCTAAAAAGGACGCAGTAGCCTTGTCCCAGAATCTCTAATCTGTGAGCACTGGCCGTTCTAAGAAGAAAGTTTTCAGAAACACCATTTCTTTTGTATTGAGGGAAATTATCATGAAGCCTACAAGTCCTCAGGGGAAGCCTTTCCAAGCCCCCCCCCCCCCCCCCCCCCCACAAGCACATGATATATGTGATCTTGTTGCAACCTTGTCATCCTGTAAAAACCACTTGGTAGCTTAAGTCCTAAAAGTAGGAGTCTGGAAGAGACAAACAAACCACTACCTTAAGGATTGCACACACAGGTCCTTAGACACCTTTTCCATAGGATCCATTGTTGCAGCACAAAAAATAGTTTAATCTAAGCTCTTATGGGACTAGTAAATGGTTCTATCTAGACATCAGTTATTCTGTGCATAATAAGGGTGTTAATGAGTTTAAAGGCAAATGGGGAATTTGATTGAACTTGTAGCCCTGTCTTAAAATCTTATTAATGCAGGTAAGAATATCTTGTTTGGCTAATATAATGATGATATATATTGCATATATTAATATTATAATCCACTTAATGTCCATATCACTTCACCCTGGTTGAGTTATTTGGAATTAGAGTGGAAGGCATTGTCTCGTACGAGCCAGTTGCGCTATTCACAAATAATTCACTTTGATCTCTTGCTATTACCCTAGTAATAGTATCTTGGGAATAAGGGCAGACCTCCTTCCTCATGGAGACTTCCTCCAACCTAAGGAAGACCCCATTAAATGACTTGGAAGTTAGTATCCTTTTTGGAATAAACTACAAATTTTATATAATTTGCATTTGTTCCGTAACTGAAATACAAACCACGCTATTTAATATGGGTAATTAGTTTCGGCGTTGCTGAAATGAAGAGCCATTAGAATTTTAACGAGGGTTTACTACCCCACCGCTAGTTAGCGTGGGGTAGGGAGGGTAGCTTGCTACCCCCTCCCCTCACACACATCTGTACTTGAGCTCACTTTGCTCTCGGCTCGGGTGGTAGTCGGACGTGTCCGCTGCCACCCTTGCCTTCTTTGACAGCCATTGCTAATACTCTTTGCTTTCCCTTTGACAGGTGTGTTTGAAGTTGGCCAATGCTATGCGAAAGTGTCCTGGATTACCCGACCGCCCTTGTGGCACGTATATGTCGGCGGTCGAGACGGACCCTCACACCCTATGTCCTTATTGTAGGGGCCAGCGGTGTGATAGGAATAAAGTGTGTGGTGAGTGTAGGGAGTGGTCTACCTCCCAGTGGGAGAAGTTTTCTCGGCGCCGGAAGAAGAAGTCCAGACGGGACATTTCTCCTTCGAAGGTTTCTTTGAAAGGAGAAAATCCCAAGGGCTGCTCTTCCGTTGCCCAAACCTCCTCCAAAGCTCCCACTCAATCGGTTTCTTCCGAGAAACTGTCGAGTGGTAGCGTAGGTCGTAGTTCTGTTGTCCGATCTCGGGGTTTGGGAGAGGGAGTTGCCTACCATAGCGAGGCAGCTCCTCCTCCTCCCCCTGGGGAGGATTTAAATATGCCTGTTTCTAATAATGATATGTTACAGCTTTGGGCTTCCTTGGGGCTTGATATTTCGCCCTCTAAGGAAGCCTTGTTTGACATGATCAGGTTGGGGGCAGCTGTGAAACAATCGCCGACTTTAGCAGAGGTTGATCCTCTGTCTATCGTCGACGTTGTCGTGGCAGAGGCTTCCGATGAGTTATATCAAACGTCTGCTAGTGATGTTCCCGATGTAGCTGAAGGCTTAGTTCCCCCCTAACATCCTTCGAGGGAGGAACTAAGTCCAAAGGTCTCTCCTGCCGGTGATTCTCCCCCTTGGGGGAGTTCACTCACAGAGACTCCTCTTCAGAGGACTGCTGATGGTCAGACCGCTGACCCCATGGCCCCCAGAGGGCGTATAAGGCGTAAAGCCCGCCTTCCTCTTTGCTGTAGAGGTCTTCCTTCACCTCACAAGGGTGTTAGGAGGCGCCTCTTTGGTTCATCATCACTGCAGTCCGCCGCAGAAGAATCTCGCCGTCGTTCTCTACTCTACCAGCTACATCCCTGGACCTCTCTGCAGATCGTTCGCGATCTCCTTCGGTGGAAGGTCGTCTTTACAAAGGGCACGCCGACCTTCCACCCGCCATACCTGCTGACCTGCCGTCGCCGTTCCTGGCTGCTGACGCGCTGTGGGCGCCAATGCATCCCGTTGTAAAACGGGTAACGGTCCCTTGGGGGCATCAAGGGCTTTCGCACAAGTTAGTGCATAAGTCCATTACGCGCCAGATCTCCCCTGCGCACCAACGATCACCTGCACACAAGCGCTCGCTTTCAGAAGTGGTTCCTGTTAAAGCGCGCGAGCGCTCTCCTGATCGCCAGCGCACTACTGCACGCCCTCATCCTGCTGCGCGCCATGCGGGCCTTCATTCTCCTGCACGGCAACAATCTCCTGCGCGCCCACGATCTTCTGATTTGGGCGCAGTGGGGAAGTTAACCTCTTCCCCTGCTCGCCATCGGTCCCTGCCTGCGCGCCATCCTTCACCTGTGTGCCATCGCGCGCAATCTCCGACGGGCGCCCACGCCCTTCACCACAGCCAGATGTGCGCTAATGCGTGCGCGCGGCCAACGTTATCGCCCGCACGGGCTCTTCGGCCGGACCCTGCGCACCCGCTTATTCATCTTTCAGCGCGCCCTCTGCCATGTCCAGCCCGCGCCCCTGCGAGCCATCGCTCGCCCGCGTGCGCGATCATACGCGTGAGGCTGCAGGACAGCGTGCGGCCAGGTCATCATCGTCGCGTCCCCCCACCCACAAGCGCAGAACAGTGCGGTCGCCGGGGGGAGGGAGGATTCCGGATACAGTATGTCCAGGGACTTATCTCCTTCATCTTTTCAGGCAAACCCCTTTTTGGTAACTCCTCCTTGGGATCGAACAATCTCCTTCCCTCCAGAGGGAGTTTCTGACAGTGCAGCTGTCAGTCAGCAGCCTTGGTTTGGGTCCCTGGTCAGACCAGTCATGCATGCTTTTAAGCCTGTTCTCTCTGAGCTGGGCCACAAATCATTGGCAGCAGCTACTCCCCTGAAGAGGAAGAGAGAAGTGTTTGACGTGGTAACTTCTCCAAGGGCGAAGCTGACTCCTCAGAAGTCCTTGAGGAAGGCCGCCTCACCCCCCCACACTTTCACTCCCTCCCCTTCGGACGAAGATTTCCCGTCCTCAGAGGAGTCACGTGAGTTGAGGCATTCCCCCATTGCACCAATGAGGGAAACCCCACCTCGCGCTGGAAAGTCTTCTCGGGGAGGGGTGTAGAAAAGCCTCTCACCATCGCTGTTGGAGTCCTGCATCCCTCCCAGGAGGGAGTCGAAGGACTCTAAGACTTTGCCAAAGTCATCCTCAAGGATTAGACCGGAGCCAGCCAAGTACTCAGAGAATGTCCACGAGTCTCGTCAAGAAGAGCCTTTGGGGACAGGAGACTTTGCTGCTAGCCCTTCATGAGGGGAGCTGCAGGAGTCAGACAATGCGTTCTGGCAGGTTCTGACCCGTATGAGGAATCTCAATGGGTTTGCGGATCCAGAGATTCCCCCTCGTGAGGGCAAGGACACGGTCTTGGACCGAGTCTTTGGTACTCAAAAACCCTCAAAGGCCAGTGCGGCTTTGCCCTGGTCTCAAGGGGTTAAGAGTGCCAGAGACAAGGTCGAAGGCCAGCTCTCCGAGCTTGCCCCCTCCAGCCGATCCGGCGCCGGCAACAAACTCCTCCTGCCTCCTTGAGTCCATCAGAAGAGGTACTTTGACATCATGGAGGAGACTTGTTTAGCTCTTCCCCTACACCACTCTTTGGAAGAGCTTACCAGGGGAGTCCCTCTAGAGAGAGACTCCAACCCGCAGGTCTCGTTCTCGGCAACGGAGATCCTTAGCTAGGAGAAGGTAGCGAAGTGTTCCATGCAGGCAACTTCGTGGCTGGATATCTGGCTAGGGTCTCTGGGCATCCTGTTAAGATCAGAGGACTTGTCCAAAGAAAGTACCAGGAAGGCCATGGAGACCTTTTTACTCTCAGGCACTCGTACAATCGATTTTTTAGCCCACCAAGTCTTGAATTGTGGGCTAATACCATCTTGAAACGTCGAGATGCGGTGTCTGAGAGATTCCATCGAAAGTTCCCCAGTACCGAGATCAGCAGGTTCAGATATTCTTCCATTATGGGGAAGATCTTTTTCGAGCCTAAGGGCGTGGAGCAGGCGGCTGAGAGGTGGAGGAAATACAACCAGGACTCTCTCCTGCATAGAGCTCTAACATCAAAGTCCTATAAACCTCCAGCAACCCAGCAACCATGTCCTACCAAGACCACGAAACCGGCAGCTACAGCGAACACAACGGTGTGTAAGCCCTTTCCTGTCAAGGACAAGAAAGGCAAGAAGTCCTCCAGAGAAGGAAAGAATCCTAGAGGGAGCGGCCGAGGCCGCAAACGCTAGGATTGGCAGTCCCCCTGCATGTCCACCAGTGGGGGATGCCTACAAAGTTGTGCAAACTGGTGGCAGCAACTCTGGGCCGATTCCTGGATGATTTCCGTAATCAGTCAAGGATACCGCGTCCCGTTCACAACATCTCTACCTCCCCTGACAGCGAATCCAGTGTTGTTGAGCTCCCTTGCCATGGGATCGGCAAGGGGGCAAGCCCTTCGGGAAGAAGTCCAGACCATGTTGAAGAAGGGCTCTCTCCAAGAGGTCGTCAACGGGTCCCCAGGCTTCTTCAGTCGACTCTTTCTTGTAAAGAAGGCGTCTGGAGGCTGGAGACCAGTCATCGACCTCTCAGCTCTGAACAGGTTTGTCAAGCAGACCCCATTCAGCATGGAGACTGCAGACACTGTCAGACTTGCAGTGAGACCGCAAGACTTCATGTGTACACTGGACCTGAAGGACGCGTACTTCCAGATCCCAGTCCATCCGTCTTCAAGGAAGTACTCAATATTCAGCCTAGACAATAAGGTGTACCAGTTCAAGGTGCTGTGTTTCGGTCTCTTCACAGCACCACAGGTTTTCACCAGTGTTCACCCTAATATCGTCGTGGGCACACAGGATCGGCATCCGTCTCCTCCATTATCTGGACGACTGGCTGATCCTAGCAGACTTGGAGTCAGCCCTTCTTCGACACAGAGACAAACTTCTGGTACTTTGCCAAGATCTAAGGGATCATGGTAAATCTCGAGAAGTCTTCTCTGCTTCCCACTCAAAGACTGATATATCTAGGTATGATCAGACACCAATCTCCACAAAGCCTTCCCATCAGACGACAGGATAGCAAGGTTGAGGAGGGTCGCAATTCCTTTCCTCAGACGAGAAGAGCTTTCAGCCCAATCGTGGTTACGTCTCCTCGGTCACCTCTCATCCTTGGCCCGTCTAGTTCCCAACGGTCGCCTCAGGATGTGATCCCTCAAATGGCGACTCAAGTCCCGGTGGAATCAGTGTCACGATTCTCCGGACGTCATGATGCCTATGGGTCCTGCGGAACAGACGGACCTTCAGTGGTGGGTGACAGACAATAACCTACGAAGGGGAGTGGATCTTCTCGTCCTCCCCCCAAATTTGATGCTGTTTTCGGACGCCTCAAAAAAAAAGGGTGGGGGCCCACGTTCTGCAACATAGGACCTCAGGCCTGTGGTCAGAATCAGAAAAGTGCCTCCATATAAATCTTCTAGAAATGATGGCCATATTCCTGGCCCTTCAACAGTTCCAGCAATACCTGGAGAGTCACTCTGTGGTGGTGCTGAGTGACAACACCACAGTAGTGGCTTACATCAACAAGCAAGGAGGTACCTTTTCAAAGCAGCTATCCCATCTCGCAGTAGAGATACCGAGATGGACCGAAGCCCACTCGATTCCACTATTGGCTTGCTTCATTCCAGGCAAGAGGAATGTGCTCGCCGACAGTCTGAGCAGAGCGTCTCAGATAGTGAGTACCGAGTGGTCTTTGGATCATCTAGTAGCCAACAAAGTCCTGACTTTGTGAGGTTCCCCGACTGTGGATCTATTTGCTACAGCGCTGAACTTGAAGCTCCCGCTGTATTGCTCCCCAGTCCGGGATCCCAAGGCGCTCTGGCAAGATGCCTTTCAACAACGGAGGGTCAACAGAAAGTTCAACAAAAAGTTCAACTTCAAACAGTCATGCACAGAACAGTTTAAAGTTACACAGTAACGTAGCAGCATCTACCCGGCGAGAGAGCGGCAAACAAAGTGCCTGCGAGAAGATGCTACTGGTCAGAGAAAAGCCAAGCTGCTGCGGATCAGAGAAGCGGTCAAAACACCAATCACAGGCTAGATTACAAAACTTGGGAGCTGATTCGTCATCTATCAGCACTGGAACCAATCACAGTCCGTCTTACATGCTATGTAGTGGTTACAAATTCAAATACATGGTACTACATATGCTTTACGTACGCTATTTTACACTTGTTTTGTTGTAGGATATGTACGCTTATTCGAGATGTGATTTTTGCAACAAAGAATGTTATTGGATGCAGTACTACGTGTACATACAAAAGGTTCATGGAAAAGGTGCACATCCATTACATTTGTAGTAGGTACAGTGAACCCTCGTTTATCGCGGTAGATAGGTTCCAGTCGCGGCCGCGATAGGTGAAAATCCGCGAAGTAGTGACACCATATTTACCTATTTATTCAACATGTATATTCAGACTTTTAAAACCTTCCCTTGTACGTAGTACTGTTAACAAACTACCCTTTAATGTACAGAACACTTAATGCATGTACTACAGTACCCTAAACTAAAACAGGCACAAATATTAAAGGTGATTTTATATCATGCATTTCCTAAACATGCTAAAAAGCACGATAAAAAATGGCAACCAATATTTTGTTTACATTTATCTCTGATCATAATGTAGAAACAAACTGGAGGTAGAGCTTTGCTTATTACCCAGACATATTTCCCATACTTTTCCCTTAGAACTACATCACATCTTCCTACTTTAGATATATATATATATATATATATATATATATATATATATATATATATATATATATATATATATATATGTGTGTGTGTATATATATATATATATATATATATATATATATATATATATATATATATATATATATATATATATATATGTGTGTGTGTGTGTGTGTGTGTGTATATATATATAATATATTTATATGTATACACATATACATACCTACATATATACATAAATACATGCATACATATATATATATATATATATATATTACTGTATATATATGGGTTATGGAAAAAATCCGCGAAGTGGTGAATCCGCGATGGTCGAACCGCGAAGTAGCGAGGGTTCACTGTATATTTCTTTTATATTTTATATTTTATATTTCTTTTATAATATATACATGCGTAATGAAAAAAGTCCACGAAGTCGTGAATCCGCGATGGTCGAACCGCGAAGTAGTGAGGGCTCACTGTATTCCAGCAATAGCGGAGTTCTTTGTGTATTTGCGGGAAGAAATGCGTCTTTCAGTCTCGGCAGTGAAAGGCTATCGCTCAGCCTTAAGTCTAGCCTTCAGGCTCAAAGAAGTGGATATTCCTTCCTCGCTGTACCTTTCCCTACTTATACAAAGCTATGAACCTACCTGCCCTCAGTCGGAATTGAGACCTCCTCCATGGAACGTGGTTCGAGTTCTCAGGTCTCTTAAGAGACCTCCCTACGAGCCATTACGCCAGGCTTCAGATCGCCACCTAACTTGAAAGGAGGTGTTCCTACTAGCTTTGGCCTCGGCCAAGTGAGTCAGTGAACTTCATGGTCTCTCTTATGACATCGCCCATTCAAGGGGATGGGGGTAGGTAACGTTCAGATTTGTCCCTGAGTTTGTTGCTAAGACTCAGAATCCGGGAGTGCCAGACCCTCGGTTCGACTCTTTCCAGATTTCGAGACTTTGTTCTGTAACAGATGACCCAGACCATCTCCTACTGTGTCCAGTAAGGAGTCTGAGGCTATATCTCAAAAGAACGGCTGCAGTTCGTCCCCAAGTGCAGGCATTGTTTGTGAGCACTGGGAGAACTAAGAGGAGGGTGACCAAGAATACCATCTCGGCATGGATTCGTAGGGTGATCCATCTGTCCCTGAATCCTGACCCTCCTCCATCACGTCGCCCTAGAGCACATGATGTTAGGGGCGTAGCTACGTCCCTGGCCTTCAAGAAGAACGTTTCAGTGACGCAGGTTCTACAAGCGGGGGTGTGGAAGCGTCAGACGACCTTCACAGCCCACTACCTGCAAGACGTGACCCACAGGAGGCTCGATACGTTGTCTATCGACCCTGTGGTGGCTGCACAACAGCTGGTTTAAAACCTCAGACTCCTTAATGGACAAGTAGCAGAAGGTTGAGGGCATAGTTACCCGGTCTTAGTCTGCATGAATGAAAAGGTATGTCTGGCCCTTATTCTTATCTTCATCCTCCCCTCTCTTGGGGAAAGCAGCATCCTGAGTTCTCTGCACAGCTGACCCCAAACCACTGCAGGTAAACTATGTTTCCTTGTGTTCCTAGTATTAAGCTAATACTGTCGCGTCCCCATACCCTGACGAGGTGGTATTGGGAGAGTCCTAGCCTAAAGTTTCAATCTAACGGATTACAGATCAACTTCCGAGGACGAGTCACACTTAAAACCTTCACACACAGCTTACGTAGGCCGCAGCCCTTACATAGCAAGGTTCTAGCGAGGTACAGGGACTCCTTATTGTTGAGTGCTGACACATTCAGATACTGAGCCCCCGGGCAAAGCCAAAAGCCAGTACTGGCTGGGACTTGCCACCCTACCTAAGGGGTGAGTCACCCATATTAAATAGCGTGGTTTGTATTTCAGTTACGGAACAAATGACAAATTCGTAGGTAATTTGTATTTTTCCTAACTATACAAACCTTAGCTGTTTAATTTCAAGTGAGAGTGGGGGAAACTCTATCAGAGAGTAAGTGCCAGGAAGGAGGAGTTCCTCAGGGTAGTGTGCTGAGTGTAACCCTTTTTGCACTAGCAATTAATGGGATATCCTCAGCCATTCCCCAGGATGTTCTCTCAACATTATTTGTGGATGATCTCTCAATATCATTTGCTGGCACTAGAATGGCAATGGTTGAGAGAAAAATCCAACTCTCTATTGATAAAATTATCCAGTGGGCTGACATGAATGGATTTAAGTTCTCGACAAGTAAAACTACCATTGTCCATTTTTGTCGTATCCGGGGAGTACATCCAGACCCGGATATATACATTAAAGGTCAACGGATACCATGTGTATCGGAAACCAAATTTTTAGGTTTGATATTTGACTGTAGACTTACATGGGTTTCTCACCTAAAAGCGCTAAAAGCTAAATGTGTTGAAGCTCTGAATATCTTAAAAGTATTGTCCCATACATCATGGGGGGCAGACCGCAATACTATTTTAAAATTATACAAGGCCTTGATTTTTTCCAAAATTAGTTATGGTTGTGAGGTATATTCTTCAGCCACCCCAAGCCGGTTAAAAATATTAGATTCGATACATCATGCAGGTATTAGATTGTCTACTGGAGCTTTTAAAACCTCGCCTATCCCAAGTCTCCTTGTTGATGCTGGAGAGTTACCTCTAGACCTTTACCGAATGTCTTCCATTCTTCGGTATTGGTTTAGATTGCAAAGACTCCCTAACTCTCTAGCCTTTCAGACTGCAAGCCTTGTAAGACATGCATCATACTTTGAGTTGCACCCAAAATCTCCTCAACCTTATGGCTTTCGGGTGAAACGATTATTAAATAGTCTGGATATAATTAGAAATAAGGTACTTCCATTCAAGGTATCATCAACGCCTCCATGGAAGTTACCAGAGATATGTTTTTGTAAATATTTTATTGGAGATAAGAAGAATATGTAAGACATAGAAGCCAGGTCTCTTTTTTAATGAACATGTTAAAGAACATAGAGGATCAACTTTTATCTATACTGATGGCTCCAAATCTGATGCTGGCGTTGGATTTGGAGTACATAGTAATGGTTTTATTTGTAGAGGTGCACTTCCTCTTACCGCTACCATATTTACTGCCGAACTGTATCGCATATTAACCGCTATTGAGAAAATAGCGTTGGAGAAGGAGGGTAATTTTACAATTTTTAGTGATGCAAGGAGTGTCCTTCAAGCTATGGAAGTTTTTAATTCTAATAACCCTCTAGTTTTAAAGATTTTAGAATGGCTTTTCCTTATTGGACGGAGAGGTATAACAGTTCAATTTTGTTGGGTTCCAGCACATGTAGGTGTGTCTGGGAATGAGAAGGCAGATTCACTGGCTAAGGAGGCTGCATCCGAGTTGCTGCCAAGAAGGTATCCCATTCCCTGTAATGATTTCTTACCTGACATCAAGAAATTGGTTTGCAATAAATGGCAACAGCAATGGGATAGTCAAGATGGCAATAAAATGAGGGAAGTAACAAATGACATATCTCCTTGGAGGTATAATATGATGCCCCGAAAATGGGAGACGTCTCTTTGTCGTCTGCGTATTGGTCACACTCGGTTGACACATGAGTTTCTGCTGAAGGGCCAACACCAACCGTATTGTGACAACTGTTTAGTACCTCTAACAGTAAGGCATTTGTTGACCGAATGCCCCAATTATAACATCTTGCGGAATAGATATTTGTTTGAGGCTCGAGGTGAGGGTGGCAGGTTCATCCTTGCCAAGATTCTTGGAAATGATGTGTCCTACCATGCAAGTGGCATTTTTAGATTTCTTTCAGAAGCAGGTCTTCTGAAAAATATTTAACTTTTATGACATTCAATTTTTATGATTTTAATTGAATACTCTTTAATTTTTTATTTTATTTAATTTTTTACTTTTGTATACATAAATTAAATGTTACCGGCGTCAATGACCTTAGATGTCAGGATGCCTGAAAACTTTAAATCATTCATTAGCTGTTTAATCAAGCTTGACCGCCAGCCCTTTCCCCCGTGAAGTCCTACCTCTAAGCAAAGTGAGCTACAGCACTGGTGTGTGTGTGAGGGGGGGGGGGGGTTAGCAAGCTACCCTCCCTACCCCCCGCTAACTAGTGGTGGGGTAGTAAACCCTCGTTAAAATTCTAATGGCTCGTCATTTCAGCTACGCCGAAAGTAATAACCCATATTAAATAGCTAAGGTTTGTATAGTTAGGGGAAATAAAAATTACCTATGAATTTGTCATTTTTCCTAGCTATACAAATGTGAGTCATTTACCAATGGTTCCACCTCTGCAGCCCTGCAAGTCTTAACCAGAAGTATTGCGGGGGAAACTCTTGATACAAGTGTAGTCCATCATGCGCAGCAGTTGCCCAGCAACCCAGCATAGCTTAATCTACCAAATTTCTTTTTGATTGTCTGGCTGTAGAAAACAAAACTAGAAGTAACCCCATTAAATGACTCGGGTTTTTATTGTAGCTAGGAAAATACAAATTATATAAAATTTGCAGTTTTACTGAAGAAATTTATTTTTGTGAGGTAACATTTCTGTGGCCTTTTCCTGGTGATTTATGAAATTATATGTTTTGATTACCTTAAGATTGCTCTTAATAAGCTAGCTACAAATGTCATATGAAAGTCAAATTAATTTAGGTAAAAGTATCCCTATTTGTCCCTGCCAATCATATGTCTAATGAATTAGTCAAGTTATAATTTCAGAGCTTATTTGCCTGATCATTTAACACAATTAATACAAGCTATTAAACTTGAAATACTGAGGCCTTTTGAAACCTTTGTTGAAATATTTATACTTTTTAAATATTAAACTTAGCCGGTGAATTTATAAATAGCTGACGTCTCCGACGGTCGACAGATTCCAAAAACTCGCGAGCGATCGCCATGAAGGCTGCCGGGTGTGCCCACCAGCGCCGACTATCGGCCAGATACCGCATATACTTCTCAACCAAACCAGTTCTTCTCTGTCGGTGTTAAAGACAACACTGGTTCCGCTCGCGCTTGACCTCGAGTTTTCTACCGATTGGTGAAGTACTTGGTTTTGGTTTTATTGCTTTCGCCGTGTTGGATTATTCAATACTATCTTCAAAAGAAATGCTTTTGAAAGGAGAGGAAAAGTTTTTGCCCTTGCTTTTTTAATCTCGCTCTGGTTTTTCCATAGAGAAAAGATGGCCGACCCTTCCCTCAGTGTACGGAAGTGTGTTAAAGGCTTTTAGTAATTATTTTATCACTTTATAAATTATTGTTGATATTTATAGATTTACCTCTATATATTTTATATCTCACCCGCGTTTATTAGGCCTCTTCGATTAGCTTTCCATTTATACTAAACACAGAGATAAATTTTGTTTTTGTTTATATGCGGCCTTTACCTATTCTTTGTAGGCGGTCCTGACTTGGAAAACGAAGTTAAACAACGTTGAGCCCATTCAACTTTTATTTTTGTTTAGATAAAAACAGTTGCTCTGTAAGAGTGATGAGATGAATATTTTTAGAAAATATTTTAAGAAATTTATTCTTTGAATAGGCCTAGTCTTTGTGCTGTTTTTCAAAGATGAACTAACGTTTGGTTTATTTATGCTACGCAGTTTGCGCTCTATCGTTACGATAGAGAAAGAGAGAATCACGGTTTCACTTTGCAGAAATAGTAAATCGATTTTGACGTTTTGTTCATTCTTCTTTCAAACTGAAGTTTTTTAGATACTAATTTAAAGGAACATGTTAATTTTCAATTTCTTAGTCCTTTCAGTTTTTTCCTTTAGTCAAATAACCTGTTATTGACGAAGAGTGAGTGAGCCATTCTTTTGTGAGTGACGAGAGAGAGAGAGAGAGAGAGAGAGAGAGAGAGAGAGAGAGAGAGAGAGAACGATCCGATCTTTATTCTCGTCCCAAGTCTCTGTACAAGGAGTTTGGGAGCGAGTAACGTTGTTCTCGATTCAGATTTTTACTCTCGTCCCAAGTCTCTGTACGGGGAGAGAGGATAAAACGTTTTAGTTTTTATTCTCATCCCAAGGCACTGTACGGTGAGGGATTGAAAACGTAGTCCTTAGTGAACTAGTTTTTAGTCTCATCCCCAGTCACTGATCTTTTTAACTTTATATATTTCCGTTTTATTCGATATATATGTATATGTTTATTGATTTTTGCATGTGTGTTTCATTTTGTACTAATGTGCTTACATTATACGACTCATTTCGCAATTCTAACCTTTTGATTTATGGGAGAATTGCGTGCTTCAGGTAGAAATCAGCTTTATTCATGTCTAATGTGAAATTATTAAAAAATGGGATATCAGTGAAGAAAGTGCAAAAAACATGTTCTGTGTTGCGGAGGGTTCGTTTGTTCGTGCTTGTCGCTTGCCTAGTCCGAGACCTCTTTCAGGCTCCCCTGCACCAGGGAGAAGGAATGTCGTAGGACCTAAGGGAGTGAGGGGTGTAAACCAACGAACAGACGTTCCCTCAAAGGTATCAGACGTTGCTCGTCAAGCACGTCTTTGCCATAAGACAGGAGAGACGAAGTTTCTCCTCGTCTTCCGATGATTCGTCTCTTTAAAAGCCTGGGCGTAAGGTTTCGAGACGGTTGAAATGTTTATTAGTTCCTTCAGAACAAGTTCAACGTCCTAGCTGTAGTCATCATGAGAGTCCCGTTCATAGCGATGACGTTCATGTACAGACGTTTCTGCCACAGACTCGACGTGACGTTGAGCGGTAGACACCGTAGACACAACGTGACGTCGAGAGTCGGTCACCGTAGTCACGATATAGCATCGATCAGCAGTCACCGCTGTTACTACGTGACGTTTGAACGTCAGCCACCGCAGTCACAGGTTGATCCAAAGTTAAGTGTTTTGCAAGATATGCTGTTAAAGCTTTCTTCTTTAATAGAAGCTTACGATCCTGTTCCTGTGCGAAAGGATCCTTTGCTTTTTGTACGTCACGGTTTTGGGATACGTGATTCGGGTCTTCAACCTTCTAAACGAGCTTTGTTACGCCACGCTGACGTTATCCCTAGTGACAGCTTTGCTGTTAAACGAGATGCGGAGCATAAATCTCGATGTAATTTTGATCACTTTGAACGTCAGCCACCGCAGTCACAGCGTGACGTTGAGCTGCAGACACCGCAGACACGACGTGATGTTGAGCGGTAGACACCGTAGACATGACGTGACGTTGAGGGTCAGTCATCGTAGTCACGATATAGCATCGAACAGCAGTCACCGCTGTTACTACGGGACGTTTGAACGTCAGTTACTTCTGTCACGACGTGTAGTAGAATAACATTCTCTGCAGTCACAACGTGACATCGACCCTCCAACTTTAACTTCTGTTCATATACAAGTTGATGTAGCCTGTCAGGCTTCTCCTTCACGTCATTCTGAATATAAATCTCCTTCTCGCAAGACTTTAGATTTATCAGATGATGTGCCTTCTGAAGAAGTTGATGACCCCCTTTCAACTAATGTACCTTTGGGGAGTCATTCAGAAGAGGAGTATCCTAGGGTGGTCCAACAATCCCTTGTTTTATAATTATGAATTTCTTTAGTGAAATTTTGTCCTACTCGTTTTGTAACGGCTGCTCCGCCGTCTGAGTTTACTCTTGGCATGACTTTCTTCGACTCCTACATTTACGAAGTCAGTTCTCTCTTGTTCTTCCAAGAGAGCCATGCTCTTACTGGGAGACTGGTTGGAATCCAGGAGAAGTTTAGGAAAGTCTGCTTTTGCTTTTCCTCCTCCTTATTTAGCTTCTCGCTCGAGCGTCTGGTGTGACACAGGAGAAGTTCTCGGCTTGGGAGTACCTGCCTCTGCCCAGGGAGACTTCTTAAGCCTAGTGGACTCTCCTCGTCGTCTAGCCATGAGACGCTCCAAGATTTTATGGTCTGCTTCAGAGCTAGACCATCTCCTGTTAGTTAGTTAGTTTTTTTTTTTGAAGTATTTATTTGTTGGATTGGTCCCTGGGAGCCTTAAGTAAGAAGGTCTCTCCAGCTGTCAATGTATTGCTGTACAATTATGTCATGCATGAACAAGGCTATCAGGGATAGCTCCAATGATCTGGCAGCCACGTTCATTGCAGGAGTACTTAAGATGTAAGTGCGCTCAATGTGTTCATTGTCAAGACAAAGTTCACGATAAAGACTACCAAATCTGTCTTGGCAGCAGTAAGGGAAGGCGACTGGATGGTCTCTCTCAACCTTCAGGATGCATACTTCCACATCCCAATTCATCCAAACTTTCAACAACATCTGAGGTTTGTGGACGGGAAAGTAGTGTACCAATTTCGAACACTGTGCTTCGGCCTCATTCCTGCTCCTCTTGTTTTTACAAGGCTCTTGCAAAATGTAGCAAGCTTTCTACATTTTTTGAGGATTCAGAGCCTCCCTTTATTTTGACGACTGGCTAATCAGGGCGTCGTCATTAAATCGCTGTCTGGAGAGCCTCTAATGGACATTAGACCTAAGCAAGGAGCTAGGTCTCATAGTGAACGTAGAGAAGTCGTAACTTACAGTACTCCATCCCAGACTATTCTTTATTTGGGAATGGAGATACAGTGTCGAATTTTTCGGGCCTTTTCGTCTCCCACAAGAATGGAACAAGCTCTGTTAAAAGTGTGTCACTTGCAAGAGAAAAACAGTTGCTCTGTAAGAGTTTGAACGAGCCTCATGGGAACTCTTTCTTCGCTGGAGTAGTTTATCTCTCTGGGGAGACTCAACCTTTGCCCTCTCCAATTTCACCTAAACCATTGGAACAAGGAGAAGGGCTTAGAGAGTATCTCTTTCCCAATCTCCAACTCAGTCTAGACATGTCTGACTTGGTGGGACAGCAACATCAGACTTCGAGAAGGTCTTTCTCTTGCGATCAAGAACCCAAACCATGTGTTGTATTCAGATGCATCGGATTTGGGTTAGGGAGCTCCACTGGACAGTCTGGAATGCTCGGGTCTTTGGTTCACGGATCAGAAGGAACTCCATTTAAGGCAAGTAACATCTCTCTTTTGACGAGATTTGTGCAAGGAGAAATGAATGTCTTGGCGGACTGCCTCAGCAGAAGAGGACAAGTCATCTCCATGGAATGGACGTTGCACAAGACTGTGTGCGAGAAGCTATGGATGACATGGGGTCAACCCACCATAGATCTTTTTGCGACTTCACTGACAAAGAGGCTCTCGACTTACTGCTTTCCAGTTCCAGATCCAGAGGCAGCCCACATAGACGCTTTCCTGCTGGACTGGTCTCACCTGGACGTTTATGCCTTTCCACCTTTCAAGATCCTAAACAAGGTGCTGCAGAAGTTCACCTCTCACGAAGGGACCAGGTTGACGTTGGTTGCTCCCCTCTGGCCCGCGAGAGAGTGGTTCACAGAGGTACTTCTATGGCTGGTAGACGTTCCAAGAAGTCTGCCGTTGCGGATGGATCTCTTGCGACAGCCTCACGTAAAGAGATTTCATCAAAGCCTCCCTACGCTTCGTCTAACTGCCTTCAGACTATCGCAAGACTCTCTTGAGCTCGAGGGTTTTCGAAGGAGGCAGCTAGAGCGATCGCGAGGGCTAGAAGATCCTCTACCATCAGGATCTATCAGTCGAAATGGGAGGTATTTAGAGACTGGTGCAAGTCCTCCTCTATTTCCTCTTCCAGTGCCTCTGTAGCGCAGATTGCGGATTTTCTGCTTTATCTGAGAAACGGTCGCTCCCTCTCTGCATCCACCATTAAAGGCTACAGAAGCATGTTAGCTTCTGTTTTCAGGCATAGGGGTTTGGATCTTTCTAATAATAAAGATCTCCAAGACCTGCTTAAGTCTTTCGAGACTTACAAGGAGCGTCATATTTCGACTCCTGCTTGGAACTTGGACGTGGTCCTACAGTTCCGTATGTCAGACAGGTTTGAACCATTGAATTCAGCCTCCCTGAAGGATCTTACCCTCAAGACACTTTTTTTGGTGAGCTTGGCTTCGGCTAAAAGGGTTAGTGAGATACATGCTTTTAGCAAGAACATCGGCTTCTCCACTAATAAAGCAGTATGTGCTCTTCAACTTGGTTTTTTGGCCAAGAATGAACTTCCGTCTCGTCCTTGGCCTAAATCATTTGAAATCCCCAGTCTTTCTGAGATTGTGGGGAATGAAGTTGAAAGAGTGTTGTGCCCCGTTAGAGCTCTTAAATTTTATTTATCCAGAACTAAACCGCTACGAGGTTGTTCAGAGGCTTTATGGTGCTCCGTTAAAAAGCCCTCTTTACCCATGTCTAAGAATGCGTGGTCTTATTTTATTAGACTTTTGATTCGGGAGGCACACTCTCATTTAAGTGAGAAGGATCGTAATTTACTTAAAGTCAAGGCTCATGAAGTTAGAGCGATAGCAACTTCAGTAGCGTTTAAGCAAAATAGATCCATTAAAAGTATTATGGACGCGACCTTTTGGAGAAGCAAGTCTGTATTCGCTTCATATTACTTGAAAGATGTCCAGACTCTTTATGAGGACTGCTACACACTGGGACCATTCGTAGCAGCGAGTGCAGTAGTGGGTGAAGGCTCTACCACTACATTCCCTTAATCCCAATATCCTTTTAATCTACTCTTGAAATTTTTAATCTTATTTTGGGTTGTACGGGAGACTAAGAAGTCTTTCGCAATCTTTTTGATTTGGCGGGTGGTCAAAATATTGTTTCTTGAGAGCGCCCAGATTAAGGGTATTGATGAGGTCCTGTTATAGGGGTGTTCACCCTGGATATAGCAGCTCCTGGGAGTCTTTCAGCATCCTAAGAGGATCGCTGGGCTTCGTGAGGATAGCGGACTAATGAGGCAGAGTAGTTATCAGAGTCAGCTTCCTTACCAGGTACCTATACTTAAGTTTGTTTTTTGAATAGTTGTCAAAAACTCTTGAGCATATACGCCTTTATTGTTTTAATACTGGTCTCTACCCACCACCATGGGTGTGAATCAGCTATTTATATATTCACCGGCTAAGTTTAATATTTATAAATGATATTTTCATTATAAAATAAATTTTTGAATATACTTACCCGGCGAATATATAATATTAAAGGCCCTCCCTTCCTCCCCGATAGAGACCCTACGGACTGAGAAGAACTGGTTTGGTTGAGAAGTATATGCGGTATCTGGCCGATAGTCGGCGCTGGTGGGCACACCCGGCAGCCTTCATGGCGATCGCTCGCGAGTTTTTGGAATCTGTCGACCATCGGAGACGTCAGCTATTTATATATTCACCGGGTAAGTATATTCAAAAATTTATTTTATAATGAAAATATCATTTTATTGCCATCAAGTAAGCTGCTGTTTTATGATTCAATTAATGGCTCCTTTTCTCTTTCAGAGATTTGATTAATTCCATTTCGTTGGGACATCTATATCAGGAAAGTTAACATGGGTTTGACAAGTCTGAAAGTACCACAGCATTAGTGGGATAATATATCAGCCCAGTGTTATGATGGATGAGCCTCCCACCTCCCGTCCTCACCAAAAGACGGTAAACACAATTGCACAGTGAAAATTCTTCATAATTGATATTTGGTAAATATTAGTAGTAATAGTATTAACAATAATTAAAATGGAATAAATCTTGAGTGATGATTGTAATAAATGTAATACTTTAGTAATAATAGTCTTGATTATTTTATTATATTATGCATTTAGTATAATAATTATCAATATTATAATTATCATTTCTGGGCTCTGACCTGTGCTGCCCAGTGAAATGCTCCTTTTACATCATTTCTAAGGTAATAACTGCTATGAATTTACCAGAGAAAAAATTATATAGGAATGCTAGGTTGAACCCAGCTCGCTCGCCTAATAAGGTGTCGGTATAAATAACTGGGGCGTGATAAATCACAACCAGAGGTCTCGCACCATTTAGATAACTCCTGTCAACATCCCCGAACAGCGAGGAGCCGTTCAACATCCTAACTCCAATCGCTACTACGAACGAGCCCACCCACGCTAGTGACGTCACTCCGTTTCATAGCACCTGCTTTGATGCTGTTATTCTTTTCTTGGTGTGTGATTTCCTTTGGTTTACCCAGGATTTATCCCAGGATGTCGGATTCTGCTGTTACTCCACCTAAGTTAAGTACCAGATCTATGAGTTTTGAGATTTTGGAGGTAGTCTTGCCCTTGGTTATTTGAATATCTCAGTTTTTATATTACGCGACCCCGCATCGGGTCCGCCATGCTGGCTGGCTACCTCCTCTCTCTCTCTCTCTCTCTCTCTCTCTCTCTCTCTCTCTCTCTCTCTCTCTCTCTCTCTCTCTCTCTCTCTCTCTCTCTCTCTCTCTCTCTCTCTCTCTCTTTTTGACGCTTAGCAATCAGTCTTCTATACTGATTGTTTCTCGTCCTGAACTTTCTGGGTATCCACGGTTCACACCCCGTGTTATTTTATGCTATGGTATTATCTGTTATTATATTAACAGTTATTTTATGATATTATGATATCTTTGTTCACTTAGGTTGGCATGCCTGGTCGACTTCGGCCGTTACTAGTTTTACTTCGTTTTATGTTTTCACGTTCGTGGTAGCGATCATATTAGTGTATACGTTATTTTACTAGTACAGTGGAACCTCTACATACGAATTTAATCCGTTCCAGAACCAACTTCGGATGTAGAAATTGATCGGATGTCGAAACGAATTTTCCCATAAGAATACATTGAAATAGGATTAATCCGTGGTTGAGCCCAAAAACCTATGATAACTTCTTAATAAACTATTACACATAACTTTCCCATGAGAATAATGAACACTAAATTAGATAATAGACATGTAAATAAGAAGAATAGACATGTAAATAAGAAGAATTAGCAAAAAATGATAAATAAGAAACGGGTTTTTAGCGTCACTTTACCTTAGAAACTCCAGCGCAGGTGTTGTTCGTCTTCGCTAGCAGAGAGGAGAGAGGAGACGGACGGACGGCGAGGAGGTAGAGAGGTTAACTACGATAAACGTAACACTACCGTAACTTATTCTAACTTACACTAAGTGAACTTTAACATAACTTAGCTTATTTTTTTTTTTATTTTTATATTTTATATTTTTTTTTACATTTTCTTTTTTTCTTTTTGATGATTACGTAATTTTAATCACTATCACTTACATTTAAAATTGACTGAATTTCTTTTGCTTCACTCTTTTCCGTTTTCTGTGTTTCACTTTCTTCCTCTTCACTCTTTGCCGTTTTCTTCGGTTCACTTACATCCTCTTCATCGCGAGTTCGCTTCGCAGTTTTTTTTAAAGAAAGCATCGATAGATAATTGCTTCGTACGGCTTTTCAGAATGTTTCGAAAGTGCGTTAGGCAAACATCATCGAATTGAGAAACTACACGACAAACCTGCAATTTCTTTGGATGGTATTTGTCGATGAAGTCGACCACGTCTTGATATTTTCCTAACACCTCTTTTATTTGCGCTGAACCTAACACATGTTCTACCTCCTCGCTCTCTTCCTCGTCATCACTCATGTGCTCCGACATAGCATGGAGTTCCTTGAGCTCATCCGTCGTCAGTTCGTCGTGATGTTCGGCGACGAGTTCCGTAACGTCATCTGCGTCGACCTCCAGACCCATGGACTTGCCAAGGGAGACGATTTCCTCTACGGCTTCCGCTGCACCGACCACGGGATCAGGTTCGGGGTCAAAACCCTCGAAATCTCGGGGAGAAACTGCATCAGGCCACAGCTTCTTCCATGCAGAATTGAGGGTCCGTCAAGTTAATCCCACCCAAGCCTGATCAATGATCTTTAAGCAGTGCACGATATTGAAGTGGCCCCTCCAAAATTCACGCAAAGTTAAGTTGGTGCTTTGCGTGACATTAAAGCACTGCTTGAATAAGTGCTTGGTGTACAGCTTCTTAAAATTAGAGATGACTTGCTGGTCCATGGGCTGGAGGATAGAGGTGGTATTTGGTGGAAGATACAGCACCTTTATGAACTTGAATTCATCGAAGATATCATCTTCAAGTCCGGGGGGGTGAGCGGGTGCATTGTCAAGGCATAGCAGGCACTTTAAAGGCAATTTCTGCTCATGAAGATACTTCTTCACAGAAGGACCGAAAACTTGGTTTACCCATTGCACAAAGAATTGCCTAGTGACCCAGGCCTTCGAGTTGGATCGCCAGAAAACATGAAGCTGATCCTTATCGACGTTGTGTGCTTTAAAGGCCCTAGGGTTCTTCGAATGGTAAACAAGCAAGGGCTTGACTTTAAAGTCCCCGCTAGCGTTGGCACATAGAGCAAGAGTCAACCGATCCTTCATTGGCTTATGCCCAGGCAATTTCTTCTCTTCAGCAGTGATGTAGGTTCGACTCGGCATCTTCTTCCAAAACAGCCCGGTTTCATCACAATTGAACACCTGCTGCTCTACGTAGCCTTCTTCCTTTACGATATTTTCGAATTTCTTAACAAAGTCAGTTGCAGCCTTTGTGTCCGCACTAGCAGCCTCTCTGTGGCGAACAACTGAATGAATCCCGGACCGTTTCTTAAATTTCTCGAACCAGCCACGAGATGCCTTGAAATCATCTGAGGAAGGCTCGGTTGAACTCTCCCCAGCATCACCCACAGAGCTCTCCTCCTTCAAGTCCGTAAAGATGGCGTGCGCCTTCTCGCAGATAACGGTTTCGGTGATGGTGTCGCCAACGATCTCTCTATCCTTAATCCACACTAGTAGAAGTCGTTCCATCTCTTCTATGATAGGGGTATGGCGTTTGGAAATTATAGTGATCCCCTTAGAAGGTTTCACTGCTTTAATAGCTTCCTTCTGTTTAAGGATTGTCGAGATCGTCGACATATTACGGCCATACTGTTTAGCAAGTTCACTCACGCGGATGCCACGCTCATGTTTTTCAATAATTTCCTGCTTAATTTCTATAGAAAGCATTTCCTTCTTCCTTTTCTCACCACTACCACTACCACTGGCAAAACTAAGCCTTTTTGGACCCATGATTTACGTAAATTATCGTTAATGGATGCACGTAAAAAATCACGATTAATTCACAGTTAATATCACAACGCAAAGAGCACAACCGCACGAAGCCGACGAGAACAGAGGACTGACCCAAGCCGCGCTAATTGAGCGTCCCTCCGAGGTCGATGTGCTGCCTTCTATCGGCGGAAATAAAAAACACTTCAGGCGCTATGAGCACCGACTACGCGTACGAGTATTGTTTACTTCGGGTGTCGAAAAAAACATTCGGGTGTAGAGTCGGAACGTGTTCGAATTGTACTTCGCGTGTCGAAAAATTCGGATACAACCGGTACGACGAAAATTGCTACTTCGTGTGTCGAAATAAAATTCGGGTGTAGAGTCAAAAATTTGCTCGAATTTTACTTCGGATGTTGGAAAATTCGGATGTAGAGGTTCCACTGTACTGTATTCTAGTTCGTCGGGACTTTCGCGAGGCAGTTATTATTTTATGTTTGTTGTCGGCACCTCACCGACACCTTGTTATGTTGGCAGCCCTGCCTAGCTCGGTCTCCCCCGCGCTGTTAAGCTTGGTCTTCCCCTGCCTCTCCGTTCGTCCCTTCGGGTTATTTTACGTTTATTATTGTCATTATCCAGCATGCCTCCCTTTTTTCATTTATTACCATATCAGTACAGTAATATTATTATTATTAGTTCATTATCCTAGTCTTTCCGCGTGATCTTAGTCGTGGGTCTCAGTTCAGGTTGGTACGCCTGTTTTTCTGCCCCACTCGTTAGCCTCCTTAACCCCCCCCCCCCCCCCTCCGCCCCGACACCCCCACTTCAGGGATGTCTTCACCCGCTCTCATATTGAGGCTCGGAGTCAGCTTTTGTTTCATATCCCCTCGGGGATGTTGACACTGGATATCACCTTGCTCCGTCCCGGGCGGACCCTGATCGTGTGTGAGGCTTGTTATACATTATTGGGCATATTTCCCCTTCCCTTCCGTTGCTTTTTCTCCCCGCCATCTCGATTGGCCATCGGTAGGCGGGTGGGATCCGGCTCGGTCTGGGATTTTATGTTGTGTATATTCATATTTATACACCTTTTATTCCTGCTACTCCCCCCGGTCCCGCACCTCACGGACCCATTACAGATCCCTCCCTTTCCCCCTCCGCATTTGGTGTTCCTCACTCCACGGACTCCACATACATTTTTATTCCTTACGGGATCTCCGGACGTAGCCTTCGTTTATTCCCATGTCGAGTTCGATTAATTCCTTGTGCCATCGACGGGTTTGACTCTCGACTCCCCTGTCCGCCTTCTCCGGTAGGCTTTCATGAGCCCTGGGCTTTCTCAGTTGTCTCCCCGGAGCCAGCGTGACCTTTATCCACTAGGATTAATCTCATTATATATTCACACATATCTATATATATCCCCTGATCTCGACTCCCCCCCCCCCTCCGGGTATGATCACGATTACGGTTTGACTTATTCTTATCTATATTACTTTACAAGCTTAAATTTATTATTTCTGCTACAGCGGTGTATTCTAAGCTCCCGGAGCCTCCGGGCTCCTCCAGCTTACTCATGGGATACTCATGTATCTTTTATTTTACAGGCAGTACGCTGTTCCGTGACGGCATGCTCGGCGGTCCTTAGCCAACCATGCGGCCACGACGTGTGTCGCTCTCATGCCCATTGTGCTGTCCTGGTGGATGACTTCACTGTTTGGCATCCGGACAATTGTGTAGTATGCTACAAGCTAGCCTCCACCTTAACCTCTGAATCGGTAAGTGTATTCTTCTTAGCCGTTCTTTACAGAGTTGGTAAGTGGAGTTACAATTAATTACAATTAATTGATTTTAATTGCATCATTTTATTTTGCTCCTCGCATGCCCTCTAGGGCCTCATGTTCGGAGGCTCCTGGTCCCCTCCTCTTTTCTCTTCGGCATGAAATTCCTTACCTTCACTAATAGCCGGTTCTCTTTCAGAGCTCCGAGCCTGCGAAGACTTCGGCTCTAGCAACCCTCAAGGTCTGGATTGGCGGATTCGCCCGGAATGTAAAGGCTAAGCTACCTTATATCTTATCAGAACAATGGTGTTCCCTCCTTTACCCACATGCAAAAACATCTGCTGCGGTCCCCAAGGAGTTGGCGGACCCCATCATAGAAAATATTGAGTCCCTGCTTTTGGCCCCGGACCAAGAAGAGACGAGCGGGACGATAACGGAAGACGTCGCAACCCTTAATCTAGACGTCGAACCCATGGTTCTCGAGGAACCCAACACAGGTAGGGAGATAGGTGGGTCCCGGGCTGAGATTCCTCTCCTCAGCCTGACTTTTTCTTCTACTTCGAACCAATCTTCCTTTCAAGGTTTTCTGGGGACTTCCGGTGCTGATCTCAAGCTCCGGTCTGTGATCCCCATGGTTAAGGCTCACCGCAAGCCTTTGCACAAGACCCACAAGTCTTCGAAATCATCGAGGTCGTCCAAATCTTCCTCCACTAGAGTCCCCAAAAACTCCGTCGCCGTGCCCTCGACTTCTCAAGGACCGGTCTCCGGTTCGGCATCCGTTCCCCCTCCGGCGGAACCATTTAACCCGGCGGATTTCTCAGAGAAGCTGTTTTCTCGCTTCGAGACGATGTTACCGTCACACACTCAGCAAGCCATCGGGACTCTTCAACAACAGCAAGAAAGGGTTGTTAATGTTGAGAACCTAGTCCAGGGACTCATGCGTTCGGGGCTGCCACAACGGCAGCAATATGCCATCCCCGACGCCTCTAAGCTCCCACCCTTTACAAACAGCAATCCCTGGAGGTTAGCTCTACATGCCCCCCTCTTGGATGGCATGTTGTCCATCGAAGGTTTCAGAACTCGACCGATTGAAGACTTCGAGTTCTACCTGCCGGGTCTGCAATTTCCTTTTCCCGGCTTCGCCTGTTTGACAGATGAGGCTCTGATCCGCCTAGATAAAGTCCCTAAGGAGACTGTGATCTTCCCCAAGGAACAGGCCCAGTCTGTTTTGGTCCGCGCCTTCAACGAGTGGGATTGTGTGAACACAATGCTCACACCCCATAAGAACTCGTATACTATGTTTGTGATAGACGAGCATACCCCTACTCCATGCACAACCAAGATCATGGAGATAGCCTATCAGGCTTCCAAGGAAGAGAATCCCTTACCTCAGCTTCGGGAGACGGAATTGACTTCCCTTCTCTTCCCTGGTGACGATGAGTGCTGGCGGAACGCCCCGTCTACGTTTACGGTAGGCAAACTGAGCCCGGACTGTGCATCGACGCAGTTCAGTGAACGCCTCCCCAAGCTACTGGAGTCCCTAATCAAAATAGAGTTTGAGACCCGGTGTAGGCTCAGTAGATCCATTAACTCTACTGCTTTATCGGAGATGACCGTTGCCACTTACGATGAGGAACCTTTCTTTAAGGTCCTCACGAAGTCACTTCTGCAGACCTTGTTGATCGACGCTTATGACTTCCATAACGCCAGATTCCGTTGCCGACGACATGTATTGTCGGAGGCTACTATTCGTCATGAACCCAATAGGCTCATCAAAGCCCCGGTCTGGGGTCCGGACTTCTTCCCGGAGGATATGGTTAACACTGTTCTCAGCGAGGCAGCTCGAGTTAACCAAAGCCTCAAGGTTAGGTGGGGTCTAGTTCCCAAAAGGAAATATGAATCTCATGGTGCTCCAGTTCGTGGCAGGAAGAGGTTGAGGCCCTTTCACTCCTCACAGTTCAGACAGCCTCTTCAGGTAGTGCAACCTGTCCTGGTTCAGTCTGTCCCTGTTTCACAGGGCTCCCAGCCTTCTACCTCTAAGGGCCAACCCCAATAGCAGTACAGTATGTGTTGGTCCCTCAGACACAAGTCGCATCGACTTCGTTTGCTGCCTCCCCTGCCTTCAACCCCACTTACGAATCTCAGGGTTCTTTCCAAGGCTACCAGCGCCACAGAGGCTCCAGAGGTGCCTTTCGTAACCGAGGTAGCGGAAGGGGTTCCCACCGAGGCAAGGCTTTCCGCGGAGGCAGAGGCGGCAAATCATCATCAAGCCATTGAGAAGTTGCAGGTAAGAGGGAGACTACAAATTTCGGGACCATTGGAAGTTCAGCAACTGGGCTTCCAGCCTAATCTCCAAAGGTCTGGGGTGGAGCTGGTTACAGGGACCCCCTCCACCAAACAGTTTCTACCAACTCCCGACAGAAGAGCTACGTTCATTTACAAAGGATCTGTTGCAAAAGAACGCAATCCAAAGCATGCATTGCTTAAAATTTCAAGGTCGCTTATTCAGCGTTCCAAAGAAAGGCTCAGACAAACGAAGAGTAATCCTGGACCTGTCTCGTCTAAACTACTTCATTCGTTGCGAAAAATTCCACATGCTTACAGTCTTGCAGGTGCGGACCCTACTTCCCCGTGGGGCCGTCACCACCTCCATAGATCTTACAGATGCCTACTATCACATTCCAATAGCAAGGCATTTTCGCCCCTTCTTAGGCTTCAAGCGGGGCAAACAAGCTTTGCTTTCTAGGTGATGCCATTCGGGCTCAACATAGCGCCCAAAATCTTCACCAAACTAGCAGAGACGGTGATTCAGGAACTTCGAACCCAAGGGATTCAAATAGTGGCTTATCTCGACGATTGGCTGATCTGGTCGAACAACGTCCGGAACTGCCACACGGAGACCAAGTTTCAGTGGCTGGGGCTACAATGGGACCTCAATTCCCATACATTGTACCTGTCCAAAGCCAAAAGGAAGGAAATAACGAGGAACACGAAACAGTTCCTCAGGGACAAGTTGACATCCAGAAGGAACTAGGAGAGAATACTAGGTTCCTTACAGTTTGCCTCCATCACAGACATTGTCCTAAAGTCCAAACTAAAGGACATAACAGAGTGTGGCACTCCAGAGCGACCAAGAAACGTCGAGACAGGCGAGCTCACCTTCCCTCAATCCTGAGGAAAAGTCTGCAGCCTTGGACGAAGGTCAAGAATCTTTCCAAGTCAGTTCCCTTGCAACATCCTGCCCCGGGACTCGTCGTTCACACAGACGCCTCCCTCACAGGGTGGGGAGGTTACTCTCAACACAAGAAAGTCCAAGGGTTATGGTCTCCGATATTTCAACAAATGCACATAAATGTCCTAGAGGCCATGGCAGTCTTGCTTACCCTAAAACATCTCAGCCCAGCCAGGAATCTCCATATCAGACTGGTCCTTGACAGCGCAGTCATAGTCCACTGCATCAACATAGGAGGCTCCAGGTCAGCCCACATGAACCACCTTATGTTGGCAATTTTCTCCATGGGAACGTTATACAAGTGGCATCTATCAGCAGTCCACCTGGCGGGGGTCCGGAATGTAGTGGCGAATGCACTTTCCCGGGCGACCCCGTTGGAGTCGGAGTGGTCACTGGACAATCGATCCTTCCAATGGATCTTATCTCAGGTCCCGGGTCTCCAGGTGGATCTGTTTGCGACGGAATCCAATCACAAACTAGAATGTTATGTAGCCCCCAACCTGGACCCTCAGGCTTATGCCATGGACGCTATGTCAATAGACTGGAACACTTGGAAGACGATTTATCTGTTTCCTCCGATAAATCTCCTGCTGAAAGTACTGCACAAGCTCAGATTTTTCAAGGGCCGAGTGGCTCTGATAGCCCCCAACTGGCCCAAAAGCAACTGGTTCCCCTTGTTACTAGAGCTAGGCCTCAGCGGGGGCGGATACCCAATCCTGTTCTAACACAAGTAGTACAAACGCGCAATGTGTTAGCTTCCTCAAGGATTCTGAATGCCCTAACTTTATGGACTTCATGAAGTTCGCAGCTCAAAAGGGTGCAAACATCGACCCTCTGCATACCCTATTCCTGGAATCAGACAAAAGAGAATCCACTCTCCGTCAATATGACTCAGCCATCAAAAAACTGGCAAAGTTTTTGAAAGGCTCACAAGTTGAGAAAATGACGATGAACCTGACTGTGACATTCTTTAGAACTCTCTTTGAATCGGGCTTAGCAGCCAACACGATTACCACGATCAAATCAGCCTTGAGAAAGATCTTCCATGTCGGTTTTGACATTGACCTGACGAATTCATACTTCTCTTCCATTCCAAGAGCTTGTGCCAGACTGAAACCATCAAGTCGCCCTAGCGCAGTTTCTTGGTTCTTGAATGATGTCCTAAAGCTAGCCTCTGACACTTTGAATGAATCTTGTAACTATATGGCATTGTTAAGAAAGACACTTTTTCTTTTGAACCTCGCCTCTGGCTCTAGAATCTCAGAATTGTCGGCCCTATCTAGAGACCCAGATCATATCGAGTTTCTCCCTTCGGGTGAGGTCCTTCTCTCCCCTAACAAAGTATTCCTGGCTAAAAATGAGGACCCCCAAAACAGGTGGTCTCCCTGGAAGATTTTTCCACTTCCTCAGGATCCATCCCTGTGTCCAGTTACCACCCTGAAATCCTACTTAAGTAGAACTTCCACTACTTCCACAGGGCCCTTATTTATTAGAGAGAATGGAGGAACTATTACCCTTAAAGGAATTAGACAACAAATTCTTTATTTTATTAAACAAGCTAATCCTGAGTCATTCCCACACGTCCATGATATTCGAGCTGATGCTACTTCAATTAACTTCTTTCATCATATGAAATTTGATGAGCTCACAAAATATACGGGTTGGAAGTCCCCTAAAGTCTTTAAACGCCACTACCTAAAACCTTTAGAAGCTCTTAAATTTGCAACAGTAGCAGCTGGGAATATAGTTCCTCCTGAAGGCTCTGAGTCCTGATCACAACGTTTTGCTCTGTCCTCTTTCCCTCCTGCATTGCTTTCTTATTGTCCCTACCTGGTTTGGTTATCCTTTGCCATACACCCCTATGGTGTATTATTTTTATTATTCATTGGGAGGTGTGATACTTTATAGTTTCTAGCAAAATACATGAACCATAAATTTTTCTAACTACAGTAGTTTTGGTGAATATTATAGTTTAATTTCCAGCCAAATACGTGGGCTATATGTTTTCTTATGTTATATCGTTTTCTGGCCATGAATATATGAGCAAACCACCCATTGTGTTCCTAACCCCCAGTATAAAAAAAAAAAAAAAAAAATATTGGTTCCCAAACTGAATTTTTATGAATAGTACTTACCTGGCAGTTATATATATATATAGCTGATATCTCTAAAATCGGCAGAATTTTTCAAAACGTGGCAACCGCCTTGTGGTGGTTGGGAGGTAGGTGGTAACACCCGTCACAGGGTGGTCCAAGGAATCATTCCCGTGTCCAAGACTTCAGTTCATCTCTGCCGGCTGGATCGAAAACATCGTCGGTCCACCATTGAGAGTTTTTCGAATCATTTTCCCTTCTTCGCTTTTTGGACTTCGTTTGGTGAAGTACACTGATTTAGGGTTTTGGCAATCGTGTTTTATTATTATTATTTACTTTGTTTATCATGAGTGATAACTTAATTTTCGTGTTTGTGCGAGTGATTTATGCAAGATGAGGTTACCGAAAGTGTCGGTTGATCCTCACAGTTTGTATGCAGACTATATTTTAGTTGCGAAGTTTTTAATCCTGTTGACGGAAATACGTTCTGGCAACTCTATGATGTCACAGTCGTGTGACGTAATCTTCATGTATGTCTTACAATTCTCTTTATTTGTTTTATGCAAAGAATGGGAGGAATTCCACTTATATAAGTTTTTTAACTTTTAATGTAAAATTTTAAAGAAATATTTGTCCATTTGGTATTCATTCTTTAAATCATCGATCTAATTTCATAAATTAAATAGAACTAGCGTATGGTTAATTTGCGCTGTTACTCGTTACTATCGGTGCAGTCCCAACATGCCTTGGTAGCCTTCTTTCGATATGGGAATTAAAGTGTTGGCTATTATTCTCCAACAACAACTAATTTATATGGAAATTCTAGTTTTAGTAGCATTTTCATTTATATGTTCCTATTGTTTACATTTATATATATATAGATACGTTATTGCTATATCTGTTCTTTTTATCATTTCAACTCGCTTGTTTTTGAATTCCCTTTGAATTAATTGTGGATTACATTTGTTTTCCCTTTTTCTGTTTATTTTAATCTTTAACGTATAACTTTCCCGGCGTTTGTATGTAACTACCGGGTAGGTATTTATGACATTTTATTTTACCGGTGGTTATATGTAACTACCGGGTGAGTGTCTTCAACATCTTTTATTTTATTATGGAAATGTCAGTTTTATATGCTATAAAAATATTTTGTCACAGTTTATATAGCAAGTACTAGAGACGATTTTGCTTTCTCATTCAAGCCCGTGGCAGAAGAATAAGTTTTCTCACAACGGGCAGGACTAATTATGGTTTTTTGTGTAAGAGTTTAATAGTGCAAGTTTTCAGTGCTAAATTAGGCATTGGATTCTTTCAGCACAGGGACGTTGTTTTCCTAGCCTTAGACCTCTTCCAAGCTCCCCGGCCCATGGGAGAAGGAACGTCGATCGGCGAAAGGAAACGAGCAAACGCCCTCGCGAGCGTTCCTGTTAACGTTCCCAGGAATGCTCACCCTTGCCATGGTAAAGCAAAGAGCGTTGAACGTTAAGATTCTTACACTGCTTTTAGAGTTTTGCATTGCATCACTTTTGATTTTAATGGCAATTCTTAAGTTATAGATATTCTCTGCTAATATCATTGACTCGGTTTTTGTCCCAGAGCGCCAGTCTGCCTTATGAACCCTCTGGTCGGAACCGAACGCGCCGAGCGGCATAATGAATGTCATTTTGCCTTAACGCTCGGCGCTAAGTCTTTCAAGACAGGACGAATGCAGCCTCGTCTTTCAGGGCAAATGCAGCCTCGTCTGTCAGGACGAATGCAGCCTCGTCTTTCAGGGCGAATGCTGCCTCGTCTGTCAGGACGAACGCAGCCTCGTCTGTCAGGGTGAATGCTGCCCCGTCTTTCAGGACGAATGCTGCCTCGTCTTTCAGGACTAATGCAGCCTCGTTTTTCAGAGCGAATGCTGCCTCGTCTTTCAGGACGAATGCTGCCTCGTCTTTCAGGACGAATGCTGCCTCGTCTTTCAGGACGAATGCTGCCTCGTCTTTCAGGACGAATGCTGCCTCGTCTTTCAGGACGAATGCAGCCTCGTCTTTCAGGACTAATGCAGCCTCGTTTTTCAGAGCGAATGCTGCCTCGTCTGTCAGGACGAATGCTGCCTCGTCTGTCGAATGCTGCCTCGTCTGTCAGGACGAATGCTGCCTCGTCTGTCAGGACGAATGCTGCCTCGTCTGTCAGGACTAATGCAGCCTCGTCTTTCGGGGCGAATGCAGCCTCGTCTTTCGGGGCGAATGCAGCCTCGTCTTTCGGGGCGAATGCAGCCTCGTCTTTCGGGACGAATGCAGCCTCGTCTTTCGGGGCGAATGCAGCCTCGTCTTTCGGGGCGAATGCAGCCTCGTCTTTCGGGACGAATGCAGCCTCGTCTTTCGGGGCGAATGCAGCCTCGTCTTTCGGGACGAATGCAGCCTCGTCTTTCGGGGCGAATGCTGCCTCGTCTTTCGGGGCGAATGCAGCCTCGTCTTTCGGGGCGAATGCAGCCTCGTCTTTCGGGGCGAATGCAGCCTCGTCTTTCGGGGCGAATGCAGCCTCGTCTTTCGGGGCGAATGCAGCCTCGTCTTTCGGGGCGAATGCAGCCTCGTCTTTCGGGGCGAATGCAGCCTCGTCTTTCGGGGCGAATGCAGCCTCGTCTTTCGGGGCGAATGCAGCCTCGTCTTTCGGGGCGAATGCAGCCTCGTCTTTCGGGGCGAATGCAGCCTCGTCTTTCGGGGCGAATGCAGCCTCGTCTTTCGGGGCGAATGCAGCCTCGTCTTTCGGGGCGAATGCAGCCTCGTCTTTCGGGGCGAATGCAGCCTCGTCTTTCGGGGCGAATGCAGCCTCGTCTTTCGGGGCGAATGCAGCCTCGTCTTTCGGGGCGAATGCAGCCTCGTCTTTCGGGGCGAATGCAGCCTCGTCTTTCGGGGCGAATGCAGCCTCGTCTTTCGGGGCGAATGCAGCCTCGTCTTTCGGGGCGAATGCAGCCTCGTCTTTCGGGGCGAATGCTGCCTCGTCTTTCGGGGCGAATGCAGCCTCGTCTTTCGGGGCGAATGCTGCCTCGTCTTTCGGGGCGAATGCAGCCTCGTCTTTCGGGGCGAATGCTGCCTCGTCTTTCGGGGCGAATGCTGCCTCGTCTTTCGGGGCGAATGCAGCCTCGTCTTTCAGGGCGAATGCTGTCTCGTCTTTCAGGACTAATGCTGCCTCGTCTTTCAGGGCGAATGCTGCCTCGTCTTTCAGGACGAATGCAGCCTCGTCTTTCGGGGCGAATACAGCCTCGTCTTTCGGGGCGAGTGCAGCCTCGTCTTTCGGGGCGAATGCAGCCTCGTCTTTCGGGGCGAGTGCAGCCTCGTCTTTCGGGGCGAATGCAGCCTCGTCTTTCGGGGCGAGTGCAGCCTCGTCTTTCGGGGCGAGTGCAGCCTCGTCTTTCGGGGCGAGTGCAGCCTCGTCTTTCGGGACGTGGGCAGCCTCGTCTTTCGGGACGTGGGCAGCCTCGTCTTTCGGGACGTGGGCAGCCTCGTCTTTCGGGACGTGGGCAGCCTCGTCTTTCGGGACGTGGGCAGCCTCGTCTTTCGGGACGTGGGCAGCCTCGTCTTTCGGGACGTGGGCAGCCTCGTCTTTCGGGACGTGGGCAGCCTCGCCTTACGGGACGTGGGCAGCCTCGTCTTTCGGGACGTGGGCAGCCTCGCCTTACGGGACGTGGGCAGCCTCGCCTTACGGGACGTGGGCAGCCTCGTCTTTCGGGACGTGGGCAGCCTCGTCTTTCGGGACGTGGGCAGCCTCGCCTTTCGGGACGTGGGCAGCCTCGCCTTTCGGGACGTGGGCAGCCTCGCCTTTCGGGACGTGGGCAGCCTCGTCTTTCGGGACGTGGGCAGCCTCGCCTTTCGGGACGTGGGCAGCCTCGTCTTTCGGGACGTGGGCAGCCTCGTCTTTCAGGATGATAGGACGATCGCCGCCTTGTCCTTTCAGGGCGACGTCACGTCTTATAAGCTCTTTGTCAAGGATGACTTTAGTGATCACTTTTCTCCTGTTGAATTGTTTGAGGTTAACAGAAGGAGAGGATCCTAAGTTCTGTTGCTCCATGTTCCCCACCCTCTGAGTTTTCATGTGGTCATTAATGGAGCTTTAAGAATATATTAATTTTTGTTTCTTAAAACAGAAACCTTTGATGACTAACAACAGTAGGAGCCAGACTTTGCTACTTCTGGCGAGCCTGGGAGAGAGGAGCAGACCTTTGGTCCGTGTTTTTACTGGGATGGATGCGAAATCTTTTTCCTAGTGAATCCTCCTTTGTTAGTTACTCCGATAAGACTTTTCTGCCTAACCGACTTTGCAACTTCAATGTCTCTCTTTTGAGAGAGGGAGTCTTTTGTCCGGTCCTGGACGTAAATGCTCTTTACGCCTTCGTTCAGAAGTCAAAGTCCTCCATAGAGACATCAAATCTTTAGAGAAGAGGGGAGCAGACCTTTGGTCAGTACTTCTTCTGAAGGAGGATTACTTTTTCCTTTTATAGGGAAACCTCCTTTAGCTTTTAGCTACAACAATTCTCTCTCCCAGTTCTAGAGAGGAGTCTAAGTGGCAGGCTATGCAATCAAACTTTATCTGAGGTTTGTTTACAAGGAAGAATGGGTCAGTTTCGGGCGTGTGTTTTGGTCTCGGCTCCGCCCCTCTCATGTTCATGTAATTAGGTCTTCCTGTCAGCAAGAAGAGTCTCTTCTGACACCAGGACGCTCAGCACCTTGTCTTTTAGTACGTTCAGCGCCTCGCTCTGTTAACCTCTCGGCTCCACGTCTTACAGGACTTTTGGCACCACGTCTTACAGGACTATCGGCGCCACGTCTTACAGGACGATCGGCGCCTCGTCTTCCAGGACGCTCAATGTCGAAGCTCTAGCATGAGGCATGACTTTGAACATGAGAATCTAGGACTTCGTGATGACACTAGTCGAATCGTGTGTCGAGATCAAGGACGCCTTCGTTCTGATTTCTTGGATCCAGAAAGGAGGTTTGTTCTAGGGCAAGAGACATTGGGACAAACATGCTCAGCAGGAAGAGACTTGTTTTTTCCCTCAGAATGGTCTCTCAACCCGCAAGTCTGTCAGTCTCTGGATGTTGCGGGGCAGACCTGTAACAGACCTTTTTGCCTCCAACTGGAAGAAGAGGATCCCCTACTGCTGCTCCCTAGTCCCGGACGAGGAAGTTCTAGCAGTGGACTCCTTCCTGATGGATTGGACAGGGGTGGACATGTTAGCGTTGCCCCCGTTCGAGATCATCAATCTGGTCTTCAGGAAATTCGCTCTCCTCGATTCGGGGCGAATGATCCTAGCGGCTCCATTCTGGCCTGCTAGGGAATGGTTTTCGGAAGTGATGGGCATGTTGATGGACTTCCCAAGAAGACTTCGGCAAGTCCAGATCTTCTCAAACAGCCCCACTTCGAGAGGTATCATCTTACCCCCCTTGCTCTCAACTGACTTCCTTCAGACTGACTAGAAGCTTGTCAGATCTCGAGGCTTTTCGGCACAAGCGACGAAATCTATCGCCAGAGCAAGGAGGATCTCTTCACAAGAGTCTACCGATCTAGGTGGGAGACCTTTAGAGCTTGGTGCAGGCGGCACAGGTTTCCTCATCCACTACCTTTCTGAGCCAGATTGCAGACTTCTTCTTGTACCTCAGACAGGATGCTAAGCTGGCTGTATCTACCATCAATGGATACAGCAGTATGCTCTCTGCCGTCTTTAGGCATAGAGGCCTAGAGTTGTCCCAAAATCAAGGTTTGCAGGACCTCATTGGGTCTTTTCAGACGGCGTAATAGGTACTCTTAAACCTGGATGTGGTGTTTAAGTTTCTGTGCTCCAAGAAATTTGAACCTATCTCGCTATCCTCTCTTCGGGTTGTAGCAAAGAAAACCCTCTCCCTTATGACTCTAGCGAATGCCAAGAGGTCAGCGAAGTCCAGACGATTGGGAAGAGGGTGAACTTCAATTAGGATAGGGCAGTTTGTGGCTTAAGGTTCATCTTTCTCGTAAAGAGCGAGAACCCTTCGTAACCCTGTCCTACGACGTTTGATGTCATTAACCTCACGAGCCTAGTGGGTCGAGAGAAGGAAAGACTCCTCTGCCCAGTTAGGTCCCTCAAAGTTTGTTTGTTTTTTTTTTTTTTTTTTTTTTTTTTTTTTTTTTTTTTTTTTTTTTTTTTTGGCTCACACTATGAACGTGAGCTGTGCATCCAACTTGTTTTGGTGTTCAGTGAAAGGTCCGCCATAAAACCCGTCTAAGTATGCTTTGTCTTTTTTCTTGAGGGAGAAAGTTAGGGAAGCCCACCTCTTATGTGAGGAGGAACACTTCGCCCTGTTGAAATTTCGGGCCCACGAAGTGAGAGCCATTGCTACCTCTCTGGCATATCAGGAATATATGTTAGTTAGGCTATTCATGGAGGCTATTTTCTGGAGGAGCAACTCTCCTCGCTTCTCATTAACTTAGAGAGGTGAGAGTAGACTTTGGCAAGTGCTATACCTTGGGCCCATACATAGCTGCGGTTTCTGTATTAGGCAAGGAGTTTATAACCCCACTCAACCTTGGTTTATATGCATGTATGAGGGTTTGTGTTTTTATGATGGTCTGTGGACTTCGTCTTGTGGTGCAGTTCCCTCAGTCTAGATAGATAGTTTGTCTATGTTGCAGGGTTAGGTGGTTAGTTTGAGTAAGGTTGCAGTTTTTATTATATGGGGCGAAGGTAGTTTCTGAAGTCTAGTCAAGTTGTTGGTCTTATCCCTTTGACAGACTCAATTGAGTTTCTTGCAGCTTTGCAGGCTTACTCCTGGATAACTCCTAAGGGAAAGCCACTCTAAAGGCTGTACCTTTGAATCAGCTACCTTAGCAGGCAAGGAATCAAGGTGTTTTTATCTCCTACAACTCTTATGTTGTTTCCCCTACGATGGTTACTCTCTGTTTCCCTCCAACAAATGTGTGAATCAGCTATATATATATAACTGCCAGGTAAGTACTATTCATAAAAATGGAGTTTTTATGATAAAACAAAGTTTTATGAATACTTACCTGGCAGTTATATATATATTCTAAGGCCCACCCACCTCCCCTCAGGAGACAGGTCGGGCATAGATGAACTGAAGTCTTGGACACGGGAATGATTCCTTGGACCACCCTTTGACGGGTGTTACCACCTACCTCCCAACCACCACAAGGCAGTTGCCTCGTTTTGAAAAATTCTGCCGATTTTAGAGATATCAGCTATATATATATAACTGCCAGGTAAGTATTCATAAAACTTTGTTTTATCATAAAAACTCCATTTTTGGTGGGTAAACACTAAAAACAAGTGAATTGCAGCAATATTTAATAGAAATACCAATATAAATGCATAATAAATGCAACATAACTAGTTGGAAAAATTTATTAGTGTGAAATGGAATTAGATTTATCATGATTACCAATAATCTATATCACTGCCCTCAAATGGTCTTTGCTCTGCCGTTGCTTTGAAGCAATTGAACAGTTTCTTGTTCCTCTATTCTGGCTGCTGGCAAGCGGTAAATGGATGTTCGTACACCATTTAAGTGGGTAACTATTAAAGTATCCTAATTACGTATGATTTTTTATCACGTCCCTCAAATGGACTTAGCTTTGCAGCGACTTGTCTTGCATGGATATGTTGCGCACGCCAACCATACGGTAATTATTTTGGTTTTTTCTTTTTACTTTAAAATGAGGAACAATAGCTAATATACTGATACGGTGTTAAATAAAAACAATTACCAAAATGGATTATGTTACACAGAATTTCAAAAGAAGATTGAATTCCCCTCTGGGAGATGTCTTGTGATGGTAATCATGCCGGAACTGAAAAGGAAGGGTGGTGGGGGGAGGATTGTTATTAAACATCTGTGAACCTATGCATAACTTCTTGTAAGTTCTTGAATGGTTAATAATGACAGGTAATGATTACGTCATACAGAAAACATAATTAGTGCCAAAAGCGAATCCAAACTTTGTGCAATAACCCACAGACTAAAGTAAACAATGGGCTTGTCACCCTGACGATAGCACAATTTACGTTCGCTCGTTGTGTCACACTTCGGTGGGTCAATGATTAAAAGTATTAGGGAACTTTTCAAGGAATAGGAAAGGATATGGGGAAGTATGCCATGTTGTGGAGAGAATTTTTAAATTTTCAAGAATTTGACATGCATAGCTGTTCGTTCCATGTGAGTGAGCACTGCACGAACTCAGCACAAACATTTCCGACGATGCATAAACAAGTAGTGTAATTGTGTATGAATAAATGCATCGGGCCACACATTCCGTAACTTTTGTATGCAGAACGCAAACAATGCTTCACTCTGCATACCACTGAAATGGCCCGCCTTGCGACAGCTCTCTGTGTGGTATAGTGCGGACAAAAATCGTATAGGTGTCAATGAAATGAAATGGTGTTCATAACTTACTGTAGGTAGCTGATACATAAGCTATTGTGCACCAGCCCCAATTAGTCAGAGAGAAATACTAAAATAGCCAGCATTCGTCCATTTCGTATAACGAATTCCACTTTCACAAGAATTCAAAGTATTATATATTAACCCTGGGTTTCTTGTGTTTTATCATTTTCTGATAATGACTATTGGGGTAAACCACCACTGTATTAGTTTTCCTAATCTCACTTGAAAAAAAAAACATTATTTGTTATCCAAATGGAAAATGTTTTTTGGTTAAACTCCAAAAATTAGTGATTTGCAGCAATAGAAATGGGCAGAAACGCATAAGAAAGTATAACCAGTTTGAGATACCGTATAGTGTTCATGTAATTGGCATTAAATTAAAATATCATAATTACCTGTAATTTGTATAAAGTCCCCTGAATGGCCTTGGCTCCACTGTGGATCGCTCAGCTTCCAAATAAAGGATATTGCAACCTCGTATGAAATTGGCAGGTAATGAAGTTGCTGTACATACCAACCATGTGGGTTATTATTCTGGTCATTTTTTTTTACTCTCAGATTAAGCAACAACAGCTATATAAATGTAATAGATTAGCCAAAATAGATGAAATTACACCAAATTTAGGAATATATTGAACTCCTTTCCGGAAGAAGTAATCGTGTAACGACAGTCATATTTTAACTTGAACAGTGCAGTGGGGGGAATGGTTGTCGTAAAACATCAGAGAACTACTGCATAAATACTTGAAAGTTCTTGAATAGCTCACAAAGTTAGCTAATGATGCTCCATACAGTAATCAGAAAAAGATCGCATAACGGATAAACAACAACAGTAACCAACATTAGTCTCCCAAAAGTTAACAACGGACTTAGACAAGGAAATTGTGTTTACATTTCAGTCGATAGATATATTATGTACCATGCCCCATTAGACATACAGAAAGACATGGCAAAATAGCCAGCGAAATCCAGTTTCATTAGAAATTGCAGTATCGTATATTTAATTAGATGAGCACGTCAACGCCTAATTAAATTCAAATAAACAATTTAGGTCAGTTGCAATTTTAAACTGAATCTATATTTTGTACCTTCCTGGACCTCTGTAATTAATTTGGCTGGTGTTAGAAAGCCTGAAAAAAAATGTCTGTCCGTAAGCGTATGTCAGGAAGAAGTGCCAATATTTCAAACAAGGCATGTTTTGATTTTGTAATAGGGGTTTTAACCCTTTATATATTTCATTAATCTCCTGTGTGAGGTTACGATCCGGTAGTCTGGCAAGCGAAAAGTTTGGACCGACAAAATTTGAAGTGCAATTAATGAAAGATCTGTTGGTGTAGACCAGTGTTTCTTAAACTTTTTTGTGCAGCGGACCCCTTTTATTAAAATTACTCATGTAGCGGACCCTTTATTATTATAATTTTCCTCTTGAGTTTGAAAGTGTTTGCAGGTCATAATATACTGAAATTACAACTGAATTATTTATTAATGGCTTATCTTCAACATAAATGTTTATATTTTGCTTAACATAATTTCCACAACATTGATAATTTTGCATACAAATTTTCATGAACTTAACAGCAACGCTTCCTCCTCATATCTCACAACCATACTTAATGCGATGAATGATACTGTTTTTGCTGCCTCACTACTGTTGGAATATCTGGCTCCAGTCTGCTGAGTTTCAGTCGCATGTCGGGTTCGACATTGATTCGGTTGCGCTTCTTCGTTTTAAGATCAACCAGTGTAGAAAATCCAATTTCACAGTTGTACGTTGTTGGGAACGGCATCAAGTGTTTCAAAGCAATTTCTGCAAGTCCAGGGTACTCTGGCTGGACTTGAGCCCAAAAATTGGCCAAACTTTTTTCCCTGAATAGGGTCTTCAGTGTCCCACTTGTTGCAATCTCGACAAGATTATCAGCCTCTTTTGATGACAGGTTGACACTGACCTTTTCTATATCTACTTTATCTGTAACAAATGGATTTCTAATCCACCCAAAGCTTGGGTCTGGTTCTTCAAAATATTTTCCTAACTCTGAGTGAAGGCCTTGCAGATGGGCTTTGAAAGCTTGTGTTGTGTCACCATCTAGCTCTTCCTTGGAAGTAAGCAGGAAGTCTGCTAATGAAGGAAAAGACTCAAAAGCTTTGCGGTCAATGCGGCCGCACCACAAGTCCAGCTTCATTCGTGTTGCCTGTATTTTGTCCTGCACTTTAAAGATGGTAGTATCTTTTCCTTGCAAAGACAGATTCAATCCGTTTAGTGTACTGAAAATATCAGACAGGTATGCCAGTTTTGTGAGCCACTGGGTGTCATGCATTCGATTATAGAGGTCATGACGTTCATACAAGAAAATTTGCACTTCCTCACGAAGTTCAAATAGACGGGAAAGAACTTTTCCCCGTGTCAGCCAGCGAAGCTCTGTGTGGTAAAGGAGTTTTGTGTGCTCGCTTCCCATCTCTTCACACAGAACTGTAAATAAGCGGGTGTTCAGTGCTTTCCCTTTGATGAAATTGACAATTTTTACTGCCTCTTCCAGAACTGTTTTAAGACAGGTAAGCATATGTTTCACAGCAAGTTGTTCACGGGGAATGCAACAATGTGTTGCCTTTACCTGGGGTACAATGCTTTGTACCCGACTCACTAGGCCCCTTAGTTTACCAGTCATCCCAGTTGCACCATCTGTGCTGATTCCAACACATCGCGACCAGGAGAGTTCATTTTGGACAATAAAATCGTTAGCTACATTAAAGATAGCCTCTCCTGTTGTGTTTGTAGGAAGAGGACGACAGAAAAGAAATTCATCATGTACTTCTCCACAGTAAATGTACCTAACAAAGCACAAAAGATTTGCCTCATTCCCTATATCTGTGGACTCGTCCAGCTGTAGTGAAAAATACAGACTCTGCTGTAATTGTGACACCAGCTGAACTTGCACATTTTCAGCCATTGACGTTATCCTTTTCTTGACAGTGTCGTTGGACAAAGGTATCTTGTTTATTTGTTTACTAGCCTTTTCTCCAAGCATGATCTCTGTCATTATCTTGGCTGCTAGTTTGACCAAAGTCTCGCCTATGGAATGCGCTTTTCCTGTTTTAGCAATTAATAACGACACTTTGTATGAAGATTCAGTGGCCTTTGCTTCCTTTTTTCTGTGAATATCAAGTTTATTACATTTTCTTTGAAAAAATTCTATGGGTTTTCCCACATATTCCTTATGTCTGGACTCGAAATATCTTCTGAGCTTTGAGGGTTTCATAGCCTCATTAGCTAATGTTTCATAGCACAAAACACACTGTGGGATAATATCCTCACTGTTGCCTTGCCAAAAAAATCCAAGTTTCAAGTAATCACTGCAGTATTTACGCTTCTTTTTGGCTGTTTCTTGGTGTGTTTGCTTGTGCCCTACAGTGGTAACCGAGGCATCTGTACTGCTTTGGTTTGTGTCAGCGGTGTTCCCTTCATCCATGGCATCTGCGCCTGCCTCCAGTAGCTTGAGCTGAGTTGCACTGTTAGCATCGTTTCTTTCTTCTTTAAGGCCAGTGCTGTCTTGGTGGTTGTTCTGGAATTTAGTTTTTCTTTGTAAGTGAGCCTGTCTTGAGCCACAGATCCATTATCCTGATGCTAAAAAGTAAGCTAGGCTGTCTTCTGATGTTTATCCTGCAAGTAACTTGGCGAGGTCACGAGGTCTAGTATTCGAAATTTTAATCTCAAAAAGGTAGGTAATAACGTTTAACAAATGGCATATAAAAATCAGTATGTTGTCATAAGCATCCAGATGATTTTCTTACCTACAAAGAGGAGCACAAGCAACTGCTGTGTGTTCCTCACAGCAGCCTTAACGTCAACTGATATGTGGCGGGCGGCCGCACCACCGGGCATCAGTCAGTACAATGTTGCCAAATCATAAACACCACTGCCTTCTATAAAGTTGTTTTTTTGTGTGTCTTTTTGGAATTTCGTTGAGGATTTCACCCCAAGGGAGGAAGGCGGTATTACTTAAATTACTTCCATCCCAATGTGACTTAGCCACTGTAAAAAGCCATCAGGATTTGGTGCTACAAAAACAGGAATTTAGGACGTTTTGGCCGAAAATATTCCACGGACCCCTGGGGGTCCGCGGACCACACTTTAAGAAACACTGGTGTAGACTATGATGTCATAGTAGCACCTGTTGATTCTTATTTAAGCTTTCTCTTGAATCATAGCATATTAGCTGTTGATTTAAAAATTTCCTATGATACTGATATATTTCATGACGGTCGGTTATAATTAAATTCTACAGATCATTTGTATAGTCAAAATAGTTATTTGAGTATATGATTATTATTTTCGACCCATATCAATTTAATAGTATATAAAAAATGAGGGATTTGCATTAAAAATTCAAATTGGTTATCTTGCAGTATGTGTAAGAAATTTCTAACAAATGATTTAGCTTCATATGAATATCGAAAAACGCATATGGAAAAACTGATATCAAAAGGAAAATTTATAATAATCGTAACAGTTTTAGTTTTAAATGAAATTCAACCTGACATTTATTAATTTATACCTGTAAAATAATGTTTTAATGGAAGTATGTAATGTTAATGTTTTTGTAAAGATCCTAAATTTACAGTAGCTAACAATATGTAAAATTTAAATTCACATACTGAATGTGAAAACCTTGGCGGGGTGTTATTGTAAAGAAGAAAATGAAATGTAAGTTTACGGGCAAATGCTATTTTTTCATCAAATTTTTTCACTATAAATTAATTGTATCAATCGGTCGAATTGCACTTTCATAGGTTTAATATTTTTTCTTTCTTTCAGGAACGTGTATTATCGACTTTCAACGGAACGTGAACGCAGAGGCTAAGTGGTCGTCGACCTTGTACTTGAAAGATTCATTGGGTGGATTTATCTCAACACGTTGCTTTCCATGCTATTTTGATTCAAATAATTGGAATAGAGACAACTCAAGATTTTGTCAGGAGGAAAACTACAGTCGCAATGTAATTATCTGGTTTTTATTTTTTCTCTACTTCATATATGGTGGCAAGTAAGTTATTCCTGTTGAGGATTGTATATGAACTATGGTATTGGTATCAAAGCAGCTATCTTCTTTCAACTATGAACTTTCGTACAATTTTCTTTTTATATGGAATTTCTTGTTACAAATTGTTTGAACAAGGGATTTTCTTAAAGCTGTTGAATTACGTAAGCTGGTAATTTTAATATTGAGATTTTAAAAAGGGATTTTGACGTGGGAAAATCTATTTCTGGTGAATAAGAAGCTGAATAATATAAACAAAAAAGGGCAAGGCCCCCTCCAAAATCTCAAAACTCATAGATCTGGTACTTAACTTAGATGTAGTGACAGTGGAGTCGGACATCTTGAGGTAAATCCAGAGAAAAACCAGCGAAATACACACACCAGACAAAATACGGTTATCAAACTGCGTGCTAATAAAGGAGTGTTGTCACTGGCGTGGGTTTGCTAGTAGTAGTACGATGTTGAACGGCACCTCGCTGTTCGGGGATTTTGACAGGAGATATCTAAATGGTGCGAGGCCTCTGGTTGTGATTTAACACGCCCCAGTATTATATCGACACCTTATACAGGTGAGCGAGCTGGGTTCAACTTGGCATTCCCATGCAATTTTTTCTCTGGTAATATATAGCAGTTATATACCTTAGAAATGGTGCTAAAGGAGCATTTCACTGGGCGGCACGAGTCGGAGCCCAGAAATAGGATTTTGAATGAAAATTGCATTAAACAATTGGATCTTTAGTGATTACGTTTTGTGGCACAAACTTTGAGGGGTTTATCGAAATATATAAATTAATCACGTAACTTTTTTATGGAAAGCCAAAGTTTTGAATCGTTGTTAAAGTCCTAAAAGGCAGTAATCTAACTGTTACAAACTCCAAGTCCCCCTTTTGTTTTAATTATTTAATACAAGGTAGTTCTTCCTTTTCACCCTTGAATTTAGTGTTCTGCTTTTCCACTTAGGGAAGTACCACGAACTTTTAACAAATATCGAAATCCATGTTTTGTCATTCAAGAGCGCAGATAGTTAATAGTATAGATAGGCAATAGCATTAAATACTTATTAAAGTACTAAGTTTGAGGTTTATGCCGTTTGATTACTACCAGTTTTTTTTTTCCAAAAATAGAAAATTGACGTTTTAGGTGTGTTTATTCTTAAAGTAGGAATTTAGTGTTGATTTTTGATAAGTTTAAATGTGTATTTCTGGAATCCAGAAACCCTGTCAGAATATATCTTTACCATCCAGGTTAAGTTTACCTAATTTTATTTTAGATTTAGCCACAAAATTAATCCAACCGCTCTTTTTTTATAAGTTAAAGTTAATTTAATACACCTTTGTCTACTTGAACCATGCGCAATTGAAATGAAGCAATGTGTGTGTGAAAGTCACTTGACTGAAAATAATGTAATGTTGACCAGCAGCATTACATTATTTTCAGTCAAGCGAATTTCAAATACCAAGGATAGGGAATTTGCAGAATACTGTCAACCTCAAGATAGTATTTGAACTTGTAGAAACTGTAAATTATTTTCACAGAAAGAAATTGACATCATAGTAAATTCTACCATATTGGTGTCAGTAAAGTTTATTGATTATTTATAACTGGGCTGGTAAATAGTGACTTCCATTTCTAATGGTAAATTAAACATTTTCTGATTAGGCTCCTGTAAACTAATTCTAATGTACTATTCATTAATTGATAATATTTAAAAAAAATTCCAGGTTTATACTATTTTCTCGTATTGCATCTGTATTATTTTAACGAGCCGTAAGCGAAGATACTTTTATATTCCGTAATATAAACCGGACTAGCTTTACTGATACAGCGAACAAGGTACTGCGAATGTGGAACAGTTAGCTTATTGATCACAGTTCTCGTATTTCTTAAATGTACAATATCCAGAAATACATAATTGTGCAATAAGTAAGATGTAAGGATTATCATTAATTGGCATGGTTGTGGTTTCTATTAACATGGGAATGCTTGGATGTACTGTAAGTTGTATTAAAATGCATTTGCTGTATCTTATAGCTCTTGGCTTCAACCACGTTTTACCCTTCCTATTTATCCTCATGTTTTTTTGTCTCCTTTACGTCCATTCCTACTTCCTTTCTCTTGTCTTGTTACCTAGTTTCTATTTAGTTCATAGAGTACAGGGATATTTGTCTAGGTTACTCCCCTGCGCTGAATGGTCTCCCTAGCCTCAGCTTCGGGCGAGATGGCCCATATATTTTTTTTTTTATATATACATACGAAGCACTCTATACCTCTAAAAATACTAAATATTGCAGTTTTCATCAAAGTAGTAGCAGTTTTCTGCTGAGAATGAAAAGTTTGCGAGATTTTCATATTTTGAAGAAAAATATTAAAATTGGTGTAAACAACATTACCATGCATACCTTAGTTTTTTAGTGTGTGGACTACAAACAAGTTGAGTGTCGAACCTTAAACGGTCATTTAAACGTTGTACCATGAAAAGAAGTTGAATGTATACGATAAAATATAAATCACGAAAGGTCTCGTAAAGAGTATTGTTCCCCTGTAGTACATAATTTTCGCAAGATTCATCTTTCATTTTCGGGAAAGACGTCTTTTTCATCGTTCCCTCTTATGATTCAATCATAGTCGACAGAAACCGCTCAAGAATAAACTTCCAATGGCTCATTCAAATTTCGTATTATAACTTATTTAGGTCAGAGAGACTAGGTAAATTTGTCAAGTCACCTGTTGGGTCCTCTTATACTCGTATGTTCCAGTAAAGTAATTTTAGCATCACGTTTGGCAACTGCTGTATCTCGCAGTCCCATATATTTTATTCCCTTAATCATGATATATTTTTTATATATAAAAATTGGTTATTCGTGTTCTTTGCTTCAGATTATCATTAGTGATCCTGATCCTAAAAAACTTAGGTATCAAGTACCGCATTCACATCGTTTTGGCAAGTTTGGCAGCAAAACTATTATTGAAATTTCTCAATAAATGCCAGAGTAATGTTATATCGTACTTTAATAATTATTAAATATGTAAGGTTTTTATCAATCTCCATATAAGGACATTAATGATTATGACATGGTAATCATAATTTTCAGATTTACAAAAAACATTTGTCAAACGTGTGTTTCCTGTTAGACTCTTTGAACTTTTGGGGGCTATGACTTTCAAGTCTAAGAGCCCCCGTCCAGACGTGATCCGGGCAATCTGCGCACGCATGTTGCAGTTTAAAAATTTGAAGGGGAGTGGCATCAACCATATACTTCCAATAACCAAAGTGTAGAAATGTTGTAAGACGGGTGGAATGCTTGTTTATAAGAATGTCGAGAAATTCTGGTGACAGTTCTTGATTATACTAACTATTCCAATGTTTGATACAGATGTAGAACATCAACATTCATGTAGGCTCCCCCTATTGACATACGAATGAGGGAGGTTAGCTTGATTTTAAGAGTCTGAAGTAATCTTGCATTCTTAGTAGTTTCTAGTTTAGAGAGGGGGTTCAATAAATTCAAACCTGCTTATTTCTAAGCACCGTCATTTCACATCCTTTTATGAGAAATAAGTTTTATAATCATAAACGTTCTATGTAAGAATTGTTATTTCACATCACTCCTGATAATGTGACATCGTCATTTAACACTAGAGAATTTGGCGAAGGTTATATTATTACGCACTTTATCATTTGAAATCCATTACAGGAGATAATTATTTTATCAGACTTTGTTCGTAATCCTTTAAAAAAGTTCTAATCACCTGAGAGGTGATATTTTTTAAAAGAAAAAATCTTTGCTAGAACTTCTAGAGGATTAAAACCTTTCTCTCTCTCATATCAGTTTGTTTCCCTTTTAGAAGAAATTTTTGTTAGACTAAAACCCTTCCCTCTCACATACTAGTTTGTTTCCCAATTAAAATATTTGTTAGAAGACTCGAACCCTTCGCTCTCCCAAATCAGTTTTCCCCAATTTGAAATAGATATTTGTTAGAGGACTGAAACCCTTACCTCTCCCAAACCTGTTTGTTTCCCGTTAAAATAGTTTTTTGTTACTATATAAACCCTTCCCTCTCCCAAATCAGTTTTCCCCCATTTAAAATACATTTTTGTTAAAGGACTGAAACCTTCCCTCTCCTAAATCAGTTTTGTTTCCAATTAAAATAGTATTTTGTTAGATTACTGAAACCCTTCCCTCTCCCAGATTAGTTTTCCCCTTTTTAAAATAGATTTTTTATTATATCACTGAAACCCTTCCCTTTCCTAAATTGGTTTTCCCCCATTTAAAATAGATTTTTGTTAAGGTACTGAAACCTTTCCCTCTCCCGAATCAATTTTCCTCCGTTTGAAATAATTTTTGTTAAAGGACTGAAACCCCTTCCCTCTCCCAAATCAGTTTTCCCCATTTAAAATGGATTTTTGTTAGAGGACTGGAACCCTTCCCTCTCCCAAATCAGTTTGTTTCCAATTAAAATAGTTTGTCAGAAAAGTGAGACCATTCCCTATCCCAAATCAGTTTTTACCCATTTAAAATATATTTTTGTTAGAGTACTGAAACCTTTCCCTTTCCCAAATCAGTTTTCCCCCATTTAAAATAGATTTTTGGTAGAATACTGAAACAATTCCCTCTGCAAAATCAGTTTTGTTTCCAATTAAAATAGTGTTTTGTTTGAGTACTAAAACCCTTCCCTCTCCTAAATCAGTTTTCCCTCATTTAAAATATATTTTTGTTAGAGGACTGATACCTTTCCCTCTTCAAATTAGTTTGTTTCCAATTGAAATAAATTCTTGTTAGCGTACTAAAACCCTTCCTTCTCCTAAATCAGTTTTCTCCCATTGAAAATAGATTTTCGTTAGAGTAATGAAACCCTTCCCTCTCCCAAATCAGTTTTTCCCCTTTTAAAATAGATTTTTGTTAGAGTACTGTACTGAAATCCTTCCCTCCCCCATATCAATTTTCGCCCATTCACAATAGATTTTGGCTAGAGGACTGAAACCCTTCCCTCGCCCAAATCAGTTTTGATTCCAATCAAAATAGTGTTTTGTTAGAGTAATGAATCCCTCCCCTTTCCCAAATCCGTTTTCCCCCATTTAGAATTGATTTTTATTAGAGGACTGAAACCCATCTCTCTCCCAAATCAGTATTCCCTACATTCAAAATAGTTTTTTGTTTGAGGACTTAAACCCTTCCCTCTCCCAAACTAGTTTGTTTCCCAATTAAAATAGATTTTTGTTAGAGGACTAAAACCCCTCTCTCCCGATTAAATTTGTTTTCCAATTAAAATAGCTTTTTTTTATAGGGGACGAAAACCCTTCCCTCTCCCAAATCAGTTTCCCACTTAAAACAGGTTTTTGTTAGAGGGCTGAAACCCTTCCCTCAGTAAAATCAGTTTTCCTCATTTGAAATAGTTTTGTTAGAGTGCTGAAACAATTCTCTCTACCAAATCAATTTCCCATTTGAAATAGTCTTTAGTTAGAGGACTTAAAATCCTTCCCTCTCCCGAATCAGTTTGTTTCCCATTTACAATGTTAAAAGACTACCCTTCCCTCTCTCAAATCGAATTGTTTCCAATTTAAAATAGATTTTTGTTATTGAGAAGAAAATAGATTACCGACGAGACCAACTGAACATCCCAACCCAATATGATTAGATTAGGGTGACCTAAAGTTCTTATCTGTACTCTGGAGGAAAATGAATTGCTGATTAAAAACAACACATTTCAATTTTTTTTTTGGACAATACCGGTACTAAATAATAAAGGCTAGTGGTGTTATGGGTGTAAGTTTTACCTTAAAATTAATGTTATACGCATAATTTCAGTTGATTTAGAGGAGTTAGGAGCCATTTAGGATATAAGTAATTTGAGAGGGTTTAAAAGTTTGGCGTATGCTCTCTTACTGCAGTTATCTAAGTAATCAAGAATCGTAATACGGTACTTACAAAATCCATTTTCTTGAATTTCACTATTAGTTTTTAACTTTTGTCCACATAATTCTTGTAACGGTCTGTAATATTCTCTCTCTCTCTCTCTCTCTCTCTCTCTCTCTCTCTCTCTCTCTCTCTCTCTCTCTCTCTCTCTCTCTCTCTCTCTCTCTCTCTCTCTCTCTCTCTCTCTCTCTCTCTCTCTCTCTCTCTCTCTCATCTATATACGCATATATCTCCTGCATAGAATTTTCTTATGTAATAGTAAAATTTCTTACATAAAAGCAAAACCATATTCAGTTATACGATACTTTATTCACAATGACAAGGTTCATGAATTGTCATGGCCTATCTGTGGCAATACTTACTGAAAGAAATAACTTCGCTATTTAATTACATCTTTCCCAATGATTGTTAATGGAACTTTAACTTCCCTTATCACTTTAAAACTAATACCAAAGATATTCGATGTTAACACTGCTGAGGGAACTATGATCCCCCCCTTCGCAACAAAAAAACTCCTGTCATTGCATTCATGGGAGCTAAAAAACCCAATGAGGAATAAAAAGCATTTCTCATTTACCAGTAGAAAATTCTGATTCATTTGAGTGCTTTCGTATTTTGTCCAAAACTTGCTCATCTCTGTCCATGACGAGATTACTAATGTGACTGGTGATATACATAGGAAGATAGAAGGATTCAGCCTCTGTAACACATGTAATTTTAACCAACTTAATTCTGCCATTGAATTAGTGGTAATGTTTCCTCGTTTCCGTTGATAAGGTTTTGTTGTATCTCTGGTCATTATTAAGGTAAATCATAAGTTATGTTAACGTGGGTGATGAATGTAGATATTTTGGGAAAAAATTATTTTCCCTCAAAAAGTAATGATTAATTCAATTTACTGTAATTGCGTTATTAGATAAAATTTCACACTGCATTTTTAAGAGTAAATTACAATAAATTTTAATTTCACTTATGAAAATAGTCAGTTTTTTTTTTTTAAGGAAGCCATTATGGATTAAAGATTAACGATTCATTTTGCATTGTGATATTTTTTTAAACAAAAAAAATCTTAAATTTACATTTTATGAATAGAACTTACCTGGCAGTTATATATACATAGCTAATAATCTCTATTTCAGCAGAATTTTTCTAAACGAGGCAACCGCCTTGTGGTGGTTGGGTGGTTACACCCGTTAATGGGTGGTAGGAGGATTCATTCCCGTTTTCTGTTCTTCAGTTCATCTCTGCCGGCCGGATCGACAACACGTTGGTCCGTCATTAAGAGTTTTTCTTCGCTTTCCCTGTATCGGTGTACCAGTCTGCTATTTGGTGAAGTACTCTGATTTGGGGTTTTGGCAATCGTGTTTTTGTTATTTCTTTACTTTTTTGCTGTTTTCATTATGAGTGAAAAAAGTCATTACCGTGTGTGCAAATGAGGAATGTAAGGTGAGACTACCGAAAATGGCGGTAGACCCTCACACCGTGTGTTTGAATTGTAGGGGTTTTGTTTGTGCCCTTAGTAATAGTTGCGGGGAATGTAAAGTTTTGGATGAAAATGATTGGTTGATTATGAAGCGCTATGTGCGTAAAATAGAGCTCGATAGAGTTAGGAGAGCTTCTAGGTCTAAGTCTAAGTCTGTTAGTGGTAAGGAAGACGAACTTAGTGTAGATTTATCTTTTGAACCTATAATTGATTCCTCTTTGGAAGTTGATCCTATCCTTGAGTTAGTAACTCCTGCACCTCCTACAGGATCCATATCTGCGGATGACCCTCGGTACGCTAGTTTGGCTGCCGAGTTGAAGGCCATTAAAGAACAACTGGAGGCCTTTAAAGGTAAGGATAGTGAAAGTGCTTGTGTTAGTGCAGTGGAGGTGGCGACTGACCAAACCTGTCATTACCCTAGGCCTAGACCTCTACCAAGCTCCCAGGACCAAGGGAGAAGGTACGTCGACAACCGAAAGGGGGTGAGAGGTACGTCTCCTCGGTCAGCCGTCTCCTCAAACAGCCCTGTTGCCGATTCCCAGGCTGTTCTTGATCGTCACGGAAAAGACGTGTCGGATGTGTTAATTTCTTCTCCGAATTCGCCCAGACGTAAATGGAAGTTTGAAGCGTCAAGATCTACTAAGAGGAGATGGAACCGCGACGAACTGTCTCGTTCTTTCTCTCCCGGTTCTAGCAGTTATGAACCTTGTCCGTCGGAGGATGATTTCGACTCCGTGCCTGTGAAAAGGGCAAAGCCTAAGCCTGCAAGTCAGGATTTTACTGCCGAAGATCCTCCCCCTTCTACGAGTGTTATTCGTCAACCCTCCTCTTCGGGGACACAAGACCCAGCTGATGTTGCTAAATCCTTTATGTCTGTCATGCAGGAACAACTTTTTACATTAGTGCTAGCATTTAGCCGCCCTCACGCCCAGTCTGATAGACGTAAAGACGACTCATTACCTATTAAGAAGTCTGCTTCTAAGAGAGAACCGAGTTCTTCTCTAAAGAAAACTTCTCCCTCTCTGCGCCAGGATGAGGAATGTGTGCTTTCACAAGGCGATACTTCTTCTCGATACCAGGACGATACGGGTTCTCGTTCTCGATACCGGGACGATACTATCTCGAACGATACTGCTTCTCGTTCTCGATTCCAGGACGATACCGCCTCTCGTTCTCGATGCCAGGACGATACCGCCTCCCGTTCACGATACCAGCACGATACCGCCTCTCGTTCACTACGCCAGGACGATACCGCCTCTCGTTCACTACGCCAGGACGATACCGCCTCTCGTTCACGACGCCACGATGATACCGCCCCTCGTTCTCGACACCTGGACGATACCGCCTCTCGTTCACGACGCCATGACGATACCGCCTCTCGTTCTCGACGCCAGGACGTTACCGCCTCTCGCTCTCGGCACCAGAACGATACTACCTCTCGTTCTCGGCGCCAGGGCGATACCAACCTGCCTCTTCGGGACGATACTGCCTCTCGTTCCAAGGACTCTTCTAGCGCTGGGCTCCAGGATACAACCCATCTTTTGCAGGACGATTCCTTTGATTTGCCATTGTCGGATTCTAAGGAACCTTCTTCTCGTTCGAAGGATGTTGGAGATGTGGATCAGGACCTCGAGGAGGTTTCTGATGACGATGAACCTGCCGACGCTGCTGGAGATTACAAAGTTCTCTCTCTGCTCCCTTCTTAAACTTTTTGGAGAGGAATTCCAAGCTGCTGCCCCTCAATCTCCTCAATCCCAATTTAACAGAGAGAAGGCCAAGAAACAGTCGGCCTTCATCAAGATGAAACTGTTGATTTCCGCAAAGAAGGCTCTTGCGAAGATTGATGACTGGATGAAGGAGCGGAGACAAGCAGTTAAGACTTCCATCTCGTTTCCACCCGCTCGTCTTGCTTCAAAAGCGGGTATGTGGTATGAAACTGGGGAACCTTTGGGTCTGGGAGTGCCTTCCTCCTCCAAGGGTGACTTCTCTGGCTTAGTGGACTCGGCTAGAAGGCATGCTCTCAACTCAGCCAAGGTCATATGGTTGATGTTGGAGCTGGATCATCTCGTCAAAGGTATTTTTAGAGCCTTTGAGGTTTATAGTTTTCTAGACTGGTCGCTAGGGACTCTGGCAAGAAAAACTGACCAGATGGAAGGAACTAGGGACCTTACCACTGTATGAACAAGGCCCTCAGAGATGGGGCGAATGAGTTGGCTGCGCTGTTCTCAGCTGGGATCCTAAAGAAGAGAGCCCTGCTTTGCTCTTTTACTTCAAGGTCTGTTACCATTGCGCAGAAGTCTGAGCTTCTTTACGCCCCCCTGTCTCAAAATCTATTTCCCGAGTCCCTGGTTAGAGATATTACGCTTTCTCTAGCCCAAAAAGCCACCCAAGACCTTTTATCTCGTTCTGCTCATAAGCCCTTGGCAGCCACTCCTTCTTCGAAACGAGAGGAAAAGAAATTCCAGCAGCCCTTTTGGGGCAGGACTACTTCTTCAAGACCAGATTTTAGAGGAAGAAGGCAAGAGTCAGGACCAAGATCTACCAGGGGTTCGTTCAGACCTTGCTCCAGAAAATGAAGTTCGTCTCCTCCAGACAGTAGGCGCAAGACTGTCAGGTTTTTGGCAGTCTTGGAAGAGGAGAGGGGTGGACACCTGGTCCCTCTCAGTCATTAAGGAAGGATACAAGATCCCCTTTCTGAAGAAACCACCTCTCGCAGATGCTCCGCTGGCCTTAATAGCCCGGTACACAGATCCGGGGAAACAGAAGGCTCTAATAGACCTAGTCGACCAAATGCTAGACAAGGGAGCGATAGAACCGGTTCGGGATCTATCCTCCCCAGGCTTTTACAATCGCCTGTTTCTAGTCCTCAAGAACTCGGGCGGATGGAGACCCGTCCTGGATGTCAGCTCTCTCAACGTCTTTGTGGAGAAGACAAAGTTCTCCATGGAGACGACTCAGTCGGTGCTGGCATCAGTACGTCCAGGGGACTGGATGGTGTCCCTCGACTTGCAGACTTGCAGGACGCGTATTTCCATGTCCCCATCCATCCGACTTCAAGGAAGTACCTGAGATTTGTAATGCAGGGCAAGTTCTTCCAATTCAGAGCTCTCTGCTTCGGTCTCAGCACGGCTCCTCAAATCTTCACCATGATAATGGCGAATGTGTCAGGCTGGCTGCATCAAGAGGGGATAAGGATATCCTATCTGGACGATTGGCTGATTCGTTCACGATCGAGGGAGAAATGTTTGGAGGATTTACGGAAGACTTTTATGATGGCTCAAGATCTAGGCCTGGTCATCAACAGGGAGAAGTCTCAGATCAAGCTGAATCAGACTATTCTCTATTTGGGGATAGTTCTGAATTCAGTTCTTTTTCGGGCCTCTCCCTCACAGGAAAGACGGACCAAGTGTCTCGAAAAAGTCAGAACTTTCCTGGACAAGAAGAGGTGCTCAGCGAAGGAGTGGATGAGTTTGCCGGGAACTCTATCCTCCCTCGAACAGTTTGTCTCTCTGGGGAGACTCCATCTAAGGCCTCTACAGCACTTTCTTTCGAAAACGTGGAACAGAAAGACGCAGGAAGACTCCTTTTCCTTCCCCATTCCAACAGAAGTCAAGAATCTTCTGAAGTGGTGGCTGGATCCAGCCATGTTAGGGGAAGGGATCTCCTTACACAAGAACCACCCAGACCTAGTGTTGTTTTCAGACGCATCAGAGTCAGGTTGGGGGCCAACACTAGGAAGCAAGGAGGTCTCAGGCTATTGGGAAGGAAATCAGCTGGAATGGCACATCAACAACAAGGAGCTGATGGCCATTTTCCTGAGTCTAAAGGGCTTCAAAGACTTGGTGTCTGGGAAGATTGTGGAGGTCAACTCGAACACCACAGCTCTTGCTTACATCAAAAAGCAAGGGGGGACTCACTCTCTGTCTCAGTTCGAGACAGCAAGGGAGCTCCTTCTTTGGGCGAAGGAGAACAAGATAGGTCTGCTGACGAGGTTTGTTCAGGGACATAGAAATGTGAGGGCGGACATGCTCAGCAGGAAAGGGTAGGTCCTTCCCACAGAATGAACCCTCAACCAACAGGTCTGTCAGTGTCTCTGGAGGCTGTGGGGGAGACCCCTCATCGATCTTTTCGCCTCCAACTTATCCAAGAGGATCCCCAACTATTGCTCCCTGGTTCCGGACAAGGAGGCAATAGCAGTGGACGCCTTTTTGATGGATTGGACGGGGATAGATACATATGCCTTTCCCCCATTCAAGATCATCAATCTGGTAGTCAGGAAATTCACTTTCCTCGATTCAGGACGAATGATCCTGGTAGCTCCTTTCTGGCCGATGAGGGAATGGTTCACGGAGGTGGTGGACTTGTTGATGGACTTTCCAAGAAGCCTCCCTGCAAGTCCAAAGCTGCTCAGACAACCCCACTTCGAGAGGTATCATCAAAACCCCCTCGCTCTCAATCTGACTGCCTTCAGACTATCGAGAAGCTCGTCAGATCGAGAGGATTTTCAGCGCAAGCTGCGAAAGCTATCGCCAGAGCGAGGAAGGTCTCTTCACAGAGGGTCTACCAGTCCAAGTGTGAGACTTTTAGGGCTTGGTGTAGGAAGCACAAGATTTCCTCATCCACTACCTCTGTGAGCCAGATTGCAGATTTCTTGTTGTACCTCAGGCAGGACGCTAAGCTGGCTGTGTCCACAATCAAGGGGTACAAAAGTATGCTCGCTTCAGTCTGTCGGCATAGAGGTTTGGACTTGTCTCGCGATAAGGACTTACATGACCTCTTGAAATCTTTTGAGACAACCAAGCAGGTCCAGTTAAAGCCCCCTTCTTGGAACCTTGATGTGGTTCTTAAATTTCTGTGCACCAAGAGATTTGAGCCCATCTCACAGGCTCCCCTTAACGAGGTTACGAAGAAAACCCTCTTCCTTTTGGCCTTAGCAACAGCTAAAAGTGTCAGTGAAGTCCATGCAATTGAAAAGCAGGTAGGCTTCAATCTGAATGGGGCAGTTTGTGCCTTAAGATTAGACTTCCTCGCTAAGAACGAGAACCCTTCAAAGGCCTGGCCAAGGACCTTTGAGGTTCCTAACTTGACTAACCTAGTGGGTCAAGAGCAAGAGAGGCTCCTCTGTCCAGTGCGAGCCCTCAAGGCCTACTTGTCTTGCACAAAAAATGTGAGAGGCTCTTCTAGCTCCTTGTGGTGTTCTGTGAAAGATCTCAGAAGCCCCTTTCCAAGAACGCTTTGTCTTTTTTCCTGAGGGAAGTTATAAGAGAAGCGCATCTCTTGTGTGAGGAGGAACACTTCGGACTTTTAAAAGTGCAGGCTCACGAAGTGAGAGCCATTGCGACCTCGCTTGCTTACCGCAAGAACATGTCGGTCAGACAAATTATGGATGCGACATTCTGGAGGAGCAACTCTGTGTTCGCCTCTCATTACCTCAGAGAGGTGAGAGTGGATTATGAGAAATGCTATACCTTGGGCCCATACGTAGCTACGGCTTCTGTATTAGGCAAAGGAGTTACTACCTCCCCTCAACCTTAGTTTTGTATACTTGTGCGTAGGTTGGTGTTTTTATTGGTTGTCTGAGGACTTCGACTTGTGTACAGTCACCTCAGTCTAGTTAGATAATTTTTATCTACTTTGCAAAGGTTAGGTGGTTGGTTTTGGTAAGGTTGCAGTTTTTATATTGGGCAATAGGTAGTCCTGAAGTCTTGTCAGATTGTTGGTCTCCCCCCGTTGACAGACTCGATTGAGTGTTTTCAGCACTGCAGGTCACATCCTAGCTGACACTCCTTAGGGAAAGCGTTGGTTGTTTCCCCAACGATGTTTACTGTTTATCACCCTCCTCCAAGTGTGTTAATCAGCTATGTATATATAACTGCCAGGTAAGTTCTATTCATAAAAATCGAGTTTTTATGATAAAACAAAGTTTTATGAATACTTACCTGGCAGTTATATATACATTCGAAGGCCCACCCACCTCCCCTCAGGAGACAGGTCGGGCATAGATGAACTGAAGAACAGAAAACGGGAATGATTCCTCCTACCACCCTTTAACGGGTGTAACCACCCAACCACCACAAGGCGGTTGCCTCGTTTAGAAAAATTCTGCCGAAATAGAGATTATTAGCTATGTATATATAACTGCCAGGTAAGTATTCATAAAACTTTGTTTTATCATAAAAATCCATTTTATTGAATTAATATTATCGGGTCTAACACAGAGGCACTTCAAGTCTATTTGCTAATACAGCATTGCTTAATAGCTTCTCTTTGATGTTTCTTTTGATTTGGTGTTATCAGCATAAAGGGAGTTAGGGTTAATTTCTTGTATTTTTTTTTATTGGTGACCTTCCAATATTTTCCCTCCCTTGGAATTTTGAAAAAGCCCCAGTTAGAAAATGTGGGGCTAATAATATAATTTTGTCCGCTTTTACTTGGTACTTAATATTTCATAGGTAGTAAAGTATCAGTGGAATATTAGCTTTGCCAAAGTTCAAATACTTATTTTTAGTCCCTTTATATAATTTAGCAAATAGCAAATGTTGAAGGTAACACGTGAATGTTGAAAGTACCCTTAATAAAATTCAGAATTAAAAAAAAATTTGTTCAGCTAAACTGCAAAAGACACTGATGTAATTGGACATGCAACCAGACACGTTATGATAATTTCCCCATATCCCCTCTTGACTTTATGCTAATCTCAACTGTAATCCGAGCAGAAGTACCCTGGCTTATGTATTTATAAGGGGATTACAATTCCCAAAGGAGATTAGCATCACGTTAATGAAGGGAAATGAGAAAAAGTATCTCAACGTATCAGAGGTGCGAGCTTCACAATTTAGTTTCTCTGTGAAATGGTTAAATTAGCAAATAAGTTTATAAGGATTTCTTTATTCATAGTGATTAACTAATGTGCATCAAATAAATAGAGGAAATCTGAAAAAGATGCAAAGCATTGTTGTGGGGGAAAATATTTCACAATTATTAAACAGGTTCTGTTTCCACACAGTGCTCTGCATGACGTTTGAAGCAGATATTTATAGATTACGTCTGCTATTCTATTCTGCCTTTTTTTTTTTTTTCTTAAAGACTAGGGTGTATAGCAGATAATCTACAACGGGGATGGAGAACCTTTTTTTGGATGAAGGCCATCTTGCAAATTCCTCAATGCTCATTAAGGCTGACTAGAATTTTGTTGGTTATTTTATCCTCCAAGTAATTTATTAGTAATCCAAAGAAAGAGTGACAGGTTTATAAAAATTTAAAGCATTACATTTTAAAATATCCGAGTTAAGTACTTTTTAAACAAGTAATCAGTAAATGAATTAAATTGAAAACTAAATTTTCAAATATTTCATTCAAGTTTGGGTAGTTTTCAAATTAAGTAAATGAATAATATCGAAAGCATGTAATTTTCAAATTACTTTAGTTAAGCTAGTA
>NC_090762.1:15301084-15371084 GCF_036898095.1 Palaemon carinicauda | reverse complement strand
TTGAGATGAAAATGGCCTCAAGGTCCTCCTCCTCCGCCAGTGACCTTCTCCCAGAAATACACTCCCATCCTGAAAGAGTACACCACAGGGTTACTCAAGAAAAAGCAATCAAACGACTATCTCTTAGGTATGGACCTTACTTCCCCGTGGGACCGTCACCACCTCTGTCGATCTTACCGACCGCTATTAGCTTGCGCCTATAGCTCGAAACTTCTCTTCTTATCTGGGTTTCCACCTAAGCAGGAAAGCCTTTGTGTTCAAGACATGCCCTTCGGCCTCAACATTGATCCCAGGATATTCACGAAACTGGGAGAGGCAGTGTTAGAACAACTCAGGAACCAAGAGATACAGATCATTGCTTATCTGGCCGGTTGGCTCATTTGGGCCCGGCCGGCCATAGAAGGTAACAGAGCTACGAAGGAATTTCTTCGATCGCTCGACAACCTGTGATTTCGGGTCAATCTCCATAAGTCTCGCCTGCGACCATCAGGCCACTTAGAATGGTTAGCCATTCAGTGGGACCTTTCGAAGCACACGTTGTCTCTCCCTTCCAAAAGTAAGAGGAATAGGTTCCAAGATCAAGAATTTCTCAAGCACAAACAGGTGTCCAAAGAGCCTAGAAAGTATCCTCGGCCTTTCCCAATTCACTTCAGTAACAGATCTCCTAATAAAAGCCAAACTCAAGACATCAATCGATTTTGGAGAAAGAGAGCTACAGTACCTATAAGAAGACAAGGTCTCGAAGATCCCCTCTGTCGGGAAAATGAGACTACGCCCATGGTCCGAACCGAAGAACCTCTCCAAAGCGGTTCCTCTACAATTCCCACCTCCACAAGTGACATTCCATTCAGCCGTGTCTCTAAGTGGATGGGGGGATTTCTCCGAACATCAGATGTTTCAGGTTCTTGGTCACTAGCCATGAAACAGTCCCATATCAATGTTCTCGAAGCCATGGCAGTGTTCTTGACCCTGAAGAGAGAGACTCCTCCGAGGTCGACCCACATCAGACTAGTGTCAGACAGCACAGACGAGGTACACTACGGAAACAGGGGAGGATCCAAGTCACCCAACCTGAATCAGATCCTGGTCACTTTCTTCGCCTGGGCAACAGAAAAGAACTGGTTCCTGTCAGCACCTCACCTAGCGGGAGGCCAGGATGTGAGAACGGGCTCACTATCCAGGACGAGTTCCCTGGAGTCAGAATTTCACTCCGGTGGATACTCAGGTTCGTTCCAGGCATCCAGGTAGATCTATTCACATCTCAGATCAATCACAAACTTCCTTGTTATGTGACCCCAATCCTGGACCCTCGGGCTCATGCCATGGACGCATTACCCCGGGATTGGAATCATTAGAGGAAGATTTCCCTATCTCTCCCAGTGAATCTTCTAAAAACTTTAACACCGACTGCGCTCCTTCCGGGGCGCAGTGGTTTTAGTACCACCTCACTGCCCAGGAACAGTTGGTTTCCTCTCCTCCTCGAGTGGAAACTCCGTCCCATCCGGATTCCGTTCCTCAAACTGACCCGAGTATTCCAAACTCACTGTGTCAGATTACTCAAGGATATCCAAAACCCTAACTTTGTGGACTACAGGAAGTTGGCAGCTCGTAGAGACTCGAACATTGAACCGGAAAACGATTTCTTACTCGAATCAGTCAAAAGGGACTCGACAATTCGCCAATATGATTAGGCCGTTAACCCCCAAAATAGGTGGTCCCCTTGGAAAGTTATTCCTCTTCTCCAAGATACTTTTCTATGTCCGGTCACCACTCTCAGGGCCTTTTTAGCCACGACTGCTACCCGATCGTCTGGCCCCTTGTTTATCAGGGAACAAGGAGGTACCATTCCCATACGTGGTATTAGGCTATAGATCCTATACTTCGTTTGACAAGCCAATCCGGGATCATTTCCCCCAGAAGATGGACTTTGATGACCTTATAAAGTTCACGGGTTGGGAATCTCCTATGGTCTTCAAACGCCACTATCTAATGAACTTACAGGCTCTTAAATACCCAACAGTTGCAGCTGGGAGCCGTATCTCTCCCCAGTGATCTTTTGTTCTTCCTTTCATCCATCTCTTTTCTTCTCCCTCCTACCCGCCACTCGCACCACGACGCCGCTTCCTTGGTGGTTCGTTAGCCCTAAGTTTATTACATATTAGGTTATGTTTGTAACTATTATTGGTTACCGTTGTTACAGGGTTGGGATATTCTTAGCCATGTCAGTTTTGTAGCATGTTTCCTCTGATACTCGGAGGCTTCCCTGTTATCATGTTTGTTTACCTTAATTATTTATGATTTTCTTTACATGGTGTTGTTTCTCTTCCCTCTTTAAATTAGTTATTGTTGGGCTTGGAAGGCATTCTCTGGTACATTTTCACCCGGCGCCACAGATCGACCCAGAAAAGGGATTTTGACGAAGGAAAAATCTATTTCTGGGGAGAGACCTGTGGCGCCCGGTGAAACCCTTCCCCTTTATTTTACACAATCCCACCCTTTCCTTTCCAAGCCATCATGGCCAATACAGAAGGATGTTGTTCAGATGGCGCTCGCGTCGTGGCGTGGGTGGTGTGGCGCTGGTGGTTGGCAAGGGCCTTTGTATCGGCCCATCCCTTTGACGAAGGAATTAACTAAATGGAAGACAACCTGTGAATAGTGGATTTCACGCGCCTTTGCTTTATACACGACACCCTAAAGGTGCTCGCGCGAGGGTTGTAACCTCAGCATTCCATGCTTTTATCTTTCTCTGGTATAATTGGAAGGTTTTATCAGAAAAGGTATATAAGAAGGACTCTTTTCACCGGGCGCCACAGGTCTCTCCCCAGAAATAGATTTTTCCTTCGTCAAAATCCCTTTTTTAGTTTGTATAATCCACTGTTTGTTTGGTGATCGTTAAAACGTTAGAAATGTTTGTGATTGGAACTGTCAGTGAAATTAAGTTGACTTTAAATTATATGTTAGATTTTAGATTTCTTATAACCACTAACTCAAATGTATTCTTATACAAAACGTTTCCAACAAATACTCAAAAGGGCGAAAATGTAATCTAGAACATTCACAAACTGCAAAGATATTGATGCATAATGCTAATTTAGCTCAAGAATTCTGTTGATATACTAATATAATAATCCTTTGGAGTTAAGTTTATTATAGATGAATATGCTATAGTTTATATTAACCACACACTATGCTAATAGTAATCTATTTCTTAAAACGAAGGCTATCCATATGTATTATAGTAATCCTTTGGATTTAATTCTTTATGGACGACTGGTGTAGTTTAGGATTTAAGATAATGACAAGAGAGCCTTGTGCAGCCCTAAGGAAACTGTGTATTGCAAATTTTATATAAAAGAAGGATAGAAATATAGTTGAAAGCCCACTTAATAATTCCTGTTAAGCAGTGCTAGCATTACAATCACTAGGAATGCAAGATATTTGATTATTCTCCATTTAGTAACAAGAACACATGTAAGATGTTTAGCACGGTTGGGTGAAATTTTCAGGTCTTATTTTGAATTATTGTTTTTCCATTAAGTAACCAGTATGAACAAAGATTTATTATAGTTTGCTTCTTGCAGTGATAGAATTACAATCCCTGTGAATTTGCCCTTTAAGTAATAAGAACATTTGTGGGATATTTATAATAATAGATCAAGTGAAATTTTTAAGTTTTATTTTTCTTGCAATGGGTAATCAGTTATTTACTATTTAATTTCCAAGCAGTGCTAGGATTACAAACAATAAGAATTTCCAATGTAGGTAATGCGAACTTTTGTATGTGTAGGATAGATTAAGTGGAATTTATAGATTTTATTGTTTTTTCCATTGGGTAGCCAGTAAGAAGTAGATTGTTAGAGTATTACAGTACATTTTTGTTAAGCAGTGCTAGGATTACAAGGAATTTTCCCCCTCAGTAATGAAAATATTAGTTGGATATTTAGAATAAATTAAAATTGATTATTTTAATTATATTGGGTAGTAAGATATTTAGTACTTTTTTTTTTCTATAGCAGTGGCAGGATTGCAATCACTAGGAATATACCCGTGAAGTTATAAGAACAGTTATTGCATATATGGAAGAGATTTAGCCAAGTTTTTAGCTTTTATTTTTCTTTTATTGGATAGCCAGATCTTTAGTATCTGTTGTCTTGTCATCAGTGTAAGGATTACAACCATTCATAATATCCCCGTTTAGTGACGAGAGCTCTTATTGGATAATTGGAATAGATTAAGCAAAATTTTTTGGATTTAGTTTACTGTCTTGAGTAGCCAGATATGTATTTGTTTTCTGTTGATCAATGTTAAGATTACAATCACAAGGAATATCCACGTGAAGTTATGAGAACACATGCTGGATAATTGGAATACTGTAGACTGAGCAAAATTTTGTTGTATTTTTCTTGTATTGATTAGCCATATATTTAGTATTTGTTTCCTGTTGAGCAGTGTCATGATTAAAACCACCAGAAATATTCCTATAGAGTAGCAAAACACTTTGAATGGCTTAAGTAAAATTTGAGGTTTTATCTTTCTTGCATTGATTAGCCAGATATTTAGTATTTGTCTTCAGTTGTGCAGTGTCAGGATTGTAATCACTAGGAATACTCCTGTGGAGTTCCCGAAAACATTTGGAATAGCTAAAGTAAAAATTTGAGGTTTTATTATTATTGTAATGAGTAGCCATATATTTAGTATTTGCCTTCTGTTGAGCCATTTCAGGATAATCACTAGGAGTATTCTTGTAGAATACACTAGAACATTTGGAGTAGCTAAAGTAAAAATTTGAGGTATTATGTTATTGTAATGTGTAGCCATATATTTGGTATTTGTCTTGTGTTGAGCCATGTTAGGATGATAATCACTAGGAATAATCTGGTAGAATTCACGATATTTGTAATAGCTAAAGTAAAAATTTGAGGTTTTATTATTATCGTAATGAGTAGCCATATGTTTAGTATTTGTCTTGAGCCATGTCAGGATAATAACTGATATACGAAATGTTTTGCAGAGGTCGGAAAGGATGAGGCTAAGCACGGGGCGGATGAGAATTAAAAACGGAGCAGAAGAGAAGCTGGGCCATGGCCTGTAGCTGTGTATATTTTGTGGGCGTTTTTGCATGTTTTGCAGAGGTCGGAAAGGATGAGGCTAAGCACGGGGCGGATGAGAATTAAAAACGGAGCAGAAGAGAAGCTGGCCATGGCCTGTAGCTGTGTATATTTTGTGGGCGTTTTTGCATGTTTTGCAGAGGTCGGAAAGGATGAGGCTAAGCACGGGGCGGATGAGAATTAAAAACGGAGCAGAAGAGAAGCTGGGCCATGGCCTGTAGCTGTGTATATTTTTGTGGGCGTTTTTGCACTATCTCCATAATTCAGGAAAATATACTATTTGACAACCTAAGGCAACCTCCAGTTTTGGCCAAGCTATAATAGTCTACTACCTTGCTGGTTTATTTGGTATTTCATAATCAACCTTTGTTTATAAAATAGGTATTCATTGTAAATAAATACTGTAATGATGTAAGAAATAAATATGCATATATATATAGTTCAGCATTTTATTCAATATAATCCACAATAGTTTGAAAGCAATACAAATTCAAAATCAAGCATTTTATTTTAGATAATCCCAAAAAGTTTGAATGTAATATGAATATATTAAATTCAAAGCAATGGTGTGATACAAATTATGTAATATGAATATATTAAATTCAAAGCAATGGTGTGATACAAATTATGTTAAATTAAAGTAACCCCAATAAAGATTTAAAAAAAAAAACATACATTTTCACCAAAAAAAAAAATAAAAAAAAAAAAAACTTATTTTTTAATTTTTTTTTTGGTGAAAATGTAAGTAAAACAAAACAACTTTGAGGGGTCCAGAATTTTTTTATAGTTGCCCTGGATGACCGGCATATATATTATTTTTCTTCGGCGATGTTAATAACGTTTCCTCGGCGATGTTAATAACGTTTCCTCGGCGATGTTAATAACGTTTCCTCGGCGATGTTAATAACGTTTCCTCGGCGATGTTAATAACGTTTCCTCGGCGATGTTATGTTTCCTCGGCGATGTTATGTTTCCTCGGCGATGTTATGTTTCCTCGGCGATGTTATGTTTCCTCGGCGATGCCATGTTTCCTCGGCGATGTAGCTTTCATAAACCACATCCTGTAAAAGAGAAAATACAAATTAGTCCATGTGAATGAAAATTCCATAAAAAGAAAATGGTTTTTATAAATTTTTAGAAAATTGAAAAATAACCCCATAAAAAGGACTTATATACTTTGTTCAGTTCAATCACATTTGAATGGATTTACAAATAAAAAATATTGAATAAAATTTGAATGTATTTATGAAAAAGCAAAACACAAATTACATTATTCTCTAGACTTGGTATTTTTTTATGGACTTATAAAATGTTAATGGAAAAAATGCCACATATTGAATGGACCTTGAAAAAATATTTTAATGACCTTAGAAAAAACATTGAAAGCCCATTTGAATTTTCTTTTTTTAATGCACTTAGAAAAAGGAATTGAATGGATTTGGAATTTTTTTTATATAAATGTGCTTTTCAAAACAAGACATTTTAATTGACCTTGAAAGAAAAATTTAAATGGGCTTAGAATAAACATTGAATGCACTTGGGGGAAAAACATCTGACAGGACTAACAAATAATAAAAGTGGACAGTCAAAAAATATTAAAAAAAAAAAAAAAAAAAATGACTGGACAGACAAATAATATTTAGAAAATAAAAACTACAAAAAAACACTTTAATGTACTTCAAAAACCTTGAATGGACTTGAGAAAAATATTGAGAAGGAATGGGGGAAAAAAACCAGGTAGATGTATTGGGGAAAAACCATGTAGATGGCCTTGGGGGAAAATTTTTCACTGGAATTTTTTAATCAAAACAATGGAGTTGAAGCAAAATAGAAAATAGTGGAACCTCTAGACAATTGGGAGAAATTTTTAATAATAATTTGACAAACTCTGGCAGCAAAAACCGAACCTGCAAACTTTTGCCGGGAAAAAGACACTTTTGCGGGGGAAAAGCCAAGGGAACTGTTACTGAGGAAAAAAGCCAAGGGAACTGTTGCGGAGGAAAAAAGCCAAGGGAACTGTTGCGGAGGAAAAAAACCAAGGGAAGTGTTGTGGAGAAAAAAAAAAAAAAAGCCAAGGGAACTGTTGCGGGCAAAAAAACCATACTATGAGGAACAACGCCCTGAAAAAGGAACTCCAGAAGGACACAGCCTGGTGAGAAGGCCCTCAAAGTCGTTGCGGGTTTAGAAGTTCCGCAAACTTCCTTGTAGGTGAGGATGGGCAGCAAGGGTGAGAGAGTTCCTCCTCCTAGAAGGACGTATCTGGAGGAGAACACCCCGAAGGTTGACGACTAGACTGCAGCTGAAAAATGTTCAGCAAGTTGCTTGCAAGATCTAGAAGGTCCCTAAAGACTAAAATTAAGGATGCCAGAGGCATCAAGGATCTTCATCTAAAGATGAAAGATCAAACAAAGACGACAAGCAACCTTGATAGCATGCTCCAGAAGCATAAGGGCTCTAGAGAAGCAAAGCCTGGAGGTGGAGCCAAAAACATCCTCTTGGAGAGAAGGTCTTTGAAGCCGTCGTTAGCCTAGTCCTCCAAAAAGAGCATCCTGGAGATGATCCCGAATATTCAGGGGGAACGTCTCTGTGCAGGAATAACTGCTGGCAGCCATAGACACTACACTTGTCACAAAACCATGAATAGAAACAGGTGATCATACCTGTGCTCCCTCTATCCAGGTACCTGGAACCATTCCCATTTGTCCTCAGAAATTCCATGCCCCTGTTTTCAGAGGGGAGGAGGGAGGGACCTTTCATATATGTAACTACCAGGTAAGTATATTTAAAATATATATATAGCTGATTGACACCATTGGTGGTGGGTTAGAAAACCGCAAACCCCGTCGGGAATTCGTATAATTATTAATCGCTACAAATTAGCTGTACCAATAATCTGGTTCCTACCTGATAAGGAAGCTGGTTTCATAGTTATCCTGCCTCATTTGCCTGCATTCCTTGAGAGACCCAGTGATCCACCCAGGGGGCTGTAAAAGTCTCTGTAGGGCTGCCACACGGTCCTTGACCTTAACATGACTAGACCACCACCCTTGCTATCCTGGCATAGCCCAAAAGCACACTGAAAACATATTCCATAAAAACTAACTTAGACTTGCATCCCAGACTGTGGAAGGTTGCAACAACCTTCACAGACAACCTGTGATATCAAGTTCAAGAAAAAGGCAAAGGTATATAATAAAAGGTTATAGGTTAGAGGCAGTAGTACCCTCTCCAACTACGACGCCGGAGGCAACATACGGACCCAGGGAACAACAATCCTCATATTGGGTCTGTACCTCTTTAAGGTAACAATCTGCGAAGATTGACTTGCTTCGCCAGAATGTCCCTTCCAAAATTGATTTCATAGACTTGTAGTGTCTATAAGCCATCGAAGTTGCCACAGCTCTTACTTCATGTGGTTTGACTTTGAGGATTGGAAAGCTTTTCTCGTCACAGTTCTGGTGAGCTTCTCTTATTAAAAATCCTTTATAAAGAACACCAGAGCATTCTATGACAAGGGTAACGAAGGCTTCTTTACCGAGCACCAGAGGTTTCTGCCTGTCCTCTCAGGTTTTTGGTCCTCGGCAGATAAAATTCTAGGGCTTTCACTGGACAAAGGCCTCTCTCCTTTTCCCGTCCTACTAAATGAGATAACCCTGGAATGGTGAAGGATTTGGGCCATGGTTGTGAAGGATTCCCATTCTTGGCGAGAAAACAGTTGTAGAGAGCAGACTGCATTCTCTCCATTGAAGCCCACCTTTTTGCTAATGACTTGCAATACTCCTATTCTCTTTGCTGTCGCCAACACAACCAGGAATAGGGTCTTCTTAGTAAGATCCTTCCATGAAGCCTTGTCGAGAGGTTCAAACCTGCTCGAGGTTAAAAACATCAGGACTACATCCAAATTCCAAGAGGGGGTTGGGTTGTCCTTCCTCTTAACGGTCTCAAAGGATCTTATGAGGTCCGAGAGATCCTTGTCTCCTGACACATAAATATGTCTGTGACGGAAGACGGAGGCTAGCATGCTGTGGTATCCCTTGATGGTTGATACTCCTAGCTTCTCGTGTGTTCTTAAATGCAACAGAAAATCTGCCAGTTGAGTTAGAGAGGTACTGCAAGAGGATATGTTGTTAATCCTGCACCATTCTCTGAACACGTTCCACTTAGATTGGTACACCTTGATTGTGGACATCCTCCTCGCTCTCACGATTGCTCTTGCAGCTTCCCTCGAAAAGCCCTTCATTCTTGCCAGTTTTTCGATAGTCAAACGCAGTTAGATTAAGAGCGAGGATTGATTTCTGGCATCCTGACATTTAAGGTCATTGACGCCGATAGCATTTATCATATATGAAAAATAAAAGAGAATTCAATTAAAACCATAAAAGTTAAGAAATCATTATAATAATCAAATAGTTTTCAGAAGACCTGCTTCTGAAATAAATCTAAAAATTCCGCTCGTATAGTAGGACACATCATGCCCAAGAATCTTGGCAAGGATGAACCTGCCATCCTCACCTCGAGCCTCAAACAGATATCTATTTCTTAAGTTATGAAAATTAGGGCATTCGGTCAACAAATGCCTCATTGTTAAAGGTACTAAACAGTCCTCGCAATACGGTTGGTGTTGGCCCTTCAGCAGAAACTCGTGTGTCAATCGTGTGTTTCCAACACGCAAACGACAATGAGTCTTCTCCCATTTTCGGGGTATCATGTTATACCTCCAAGGTGATATGATATTCGTTACTTCCCTCACTTTATTGCCATCTAGACTATCCCATTGCTGTTGCCATTTATTACAAACTAATTTCTTGATGTAAGGTAGGAAATCATTACAGGGAATGGGATACCTCTTTGGTAGCAACTCGGATGCCACATTCTTCGCCAGTAAATCGGCCTTCTTATTCCCAGAAACACCTACATGTGCTGGAACCCAACAAAATCGAACTGTTATACCTCTCCGTCCAATAATAAAAAGCCATTCTAAAATCTTTAAAACCAGAGGGTTACTAGAATTAAAAACTTCTACAAGCTTGAAGAACACTCCTTGCATCACTAAAAATTGTAAAATTAACTCGGATGCCACATTCTTCGCCAGTAAATCAGCCTTCTTATTCCCAGAAACACCTACATGTGCTGGAACCCAACAAAATCGAACTGTTATACCTCTCCGTCCAATAATAAAAAGCCATTCTAAAATCTTTAAAACCAGAGGGTTACTAGAATTAAAAACTTCTACAAGCTTGAAGAACACTCCTTGCATCACTAAAAATTGTAAAATTAACTCGGATGCCACATTCTTCGCCAGTAAATCGGCCTTCTTATTCCCAGAAACACCTACATGTGCTGGAACCCAACAAAATCGAACTGTTATACCTCTCCGTCCAATAATAAAAAGCCATTCTAAAATCTTTAAAACCAGAGGGTTACTAGAATTAAAAACTTCTACAAGCTTGAAGAACACTCCTTGCATCACTAAAAATTGTAAAATTACCATCCTTTTCCAACGCTATTTTCTCAACAGCGGTTAGTATGCCATACAGTTCAGCAGTAAATATTGAAGCTATTAGAGGAAGTGCACCTCTACAATTAAAACCAATACTATGTACAGTACTCCAAATCCAATGCCAGCATCAGATTTGGAGCCATCAGTATATATAAAAGTCGATCCCCTATGTTCTTCAACATGTCCCATAAACAGAGACTTGGATTCCAAGTCAGTCATATTCTTCTTGACTCCAATAAAATATTTACAAAAAGATATCTCTGGTAATTTCCATAGAGGCGTTGATGATACCTTAAATGGAAGCACCCTAATTCTAATTATATCAAGACTGTTTAAAAATTGTTTCACCCTAAACCCATACGGTAGAGGAGATTTTGGGTGCAACTCAAAGTATGTTGAGTGACTTACATGGCTTGCAGTCTGAAAGGCTAAAAAATTATTGAGTCTCTGTAATCTAAACCAATACCGAATAATAGCAGAAACTCGGTAAAGATCTAGAGGTAACTTTCCAGCATCAACAAGGAGACTTGGGATAGGTGAGGTTCTAAATGCTCCTGTGGACAATCTAATACCACCATGATGTATTGAATCTAATATCTTTAACCGGCTTGGGGTGGGTGGAGCATATTTCACATCCATAACTAATTTTGGAAAAAATCAAGGCCTTGTATGATTTCAAAATAGTATTGCGGTCTGCCCCCACGATGTATGGGACAGTACTTTTAAAATATTCAGAGCCTTGAGACATTTAGCTTTTAACGCTTTCAAGTGAGAAACCCATGTAAGCCTACAATCAAATATCAAACCTAAAAAATTAGCTTCACTTGCACATGGTATCCGTTGACCTTTAATGTATATATCCGGGTTTGGATGTACTCCCCGGATACGACAAAAATGGACAATAGTAGTTTTACTTGTCGAGAACTTAAATCCATTCATATCGGCCCACTGGATAATTTTGTCAATTGAGAGTTGTATTTTTCTCTCAACCATTGCCATTCTAGCTCCAGCAAATGATATCGAGAGATCATCCACAAATAATGTTGAGAGAACATCCTGGGGAACGACTGAGGATATCCCATTAATTGCTAGTGCAAAAAGGGTTACACTCAGCACACTCCCCTGAGTAACTCCTTCCTGACACTTACTCTCTGATAGAGCTTCCCCCACTCTCACTTGAAAAACTCTATTTGAAAGAAACGCCTGAATAAATAGTGGCAGCTCTCCTCTCAATCCCAATTCATGAATTGTTTTAAGTACAGTATACCATATCTCCAAGTGGTATCATATGCTTTTTCAAGGTCAAAAAAGACTGTCACATGGTGCTTTTTGGAAGCAAATGCTTCACAAATAGAGGACTCAAGTCATATCAACACATCAGTCGTTGAGTGCATTTTTCTGAATCCACATTGAATTGGTGATAAAATACCCTTCTTTTCAAGGTACCACATCAGTCTTGCATTGACCATCTTCTCCATAATTTTACATAAACAAGATGCCAATGCAATAGGTCGCTAGTTTGCTGCTAAAAACTTGTCCTTACCAGGTTTTAAAAAGGGTAAAATAATGGCTAGTTCCCAAACACTTGGGTAACTATGATCATGTCATATTCTATTAATAATGCTTAAAATAAACAATTTTGTATTAAAATGTACATGTTTAACCATTACATATGGAATTCCATTGGGTCCAGGGGCTGTATCGTTACATGTAGCGAGTGTGGAATCAAGTTCTCTTTCAGTAAAAAGAGAATTATACGCTTCTTCCTTTCCTGTTGCAAAATTTAAAATTTTCTTTTCTTCAATGCTCCTGTACTGGTGACCAGGAGCTGCTACACTCTTGCGTGATACATTTGAAAAGTGGTCAGCCAGGGCATTACTAACTACATTTGCTTCAGCCACATACTGACCATTCACTTTAAACACTGGTGGTGGGTTTGGGGTAAATTTGCTGGCAATCTTTTTTTTTATTTTCCTCCATACAGAAGATGTTGGTGTTCTACAATTAAGGGAGGAAACAAAAGCCACCCACGATTGGCGTCTAGCTTCTTTCATGGCACGACGAAACTGTGCTCTACACTTTTTGTAGGATATCAAATTTTCATCCGTACGGCGTCTACGCAATCTAGTCAAGAGATTTTCGGGTGGCTCTGTGCAAGGCTGTTAATTCTGAAGACCACCACGGAACTGGTCGTCTTTTGAATAGTCCTGTGGTTTCGGGAATCGAATTGATTCCTGCTGTATGGAGAGTTCCATTCAGTAGGGCTATGGCATTATCAACACATTCAAACTGCTCTGCACTACCCTCGATTTCACTTAGCTCATGAAATTTAACCCAGTCTGCCTTGTCTAGATCCCATCGTGGCGATCTTTGTAAAGGCGGACCCTTGTTGGTGTTTATAAGGATTGGTGCATGATCACTAGTATGCCAATCATCTAATGTCCTCCAATCAAAATCAAGAAGGCAGTTAGAGCTTGCAATTGAAAGGTCAATGCATGACAAGTTACCTGTCTGAACATGGAAGTGTGTGGGCTCTCCTGTATTAAGGAGTCCTACATCCTCGTTTTCCACTATTGATGATATAATATTGACCCTGGTGTTTGCTAAAACATCACCCTACAAAGGATGTCTACCATTCAAATCTCCAAGTAAAAGAAAAGGTTGAGGGAGCTGTTGAATCACCTCTGCTGAATCATCATATCCAGTCGGAGTTGTAATGGTCACGTATTAGCTCTAGAATTACCAGGGTTATCCGAGTAGTAGGTTTGGATCAAATGAATGATAACTGATTTAATGAGCCATTCGCGGTTTCGCCTTAGAGCGGCCTGTACTGACACATGCATGGCTTAATCTTTGAGACAAGCATATGACTACTGGCAGGATCAACCAGGTAGTTTGCTTACTTAATCTTTCAGTCTAAAGGCCGGGATCCACGTCCCAAAGACCCCTATAGGCCTTCTCCTTTATTCTAAGATAGGCAAAGGCTAGGAGAAGGAAAACTCCAAAATCAAACCAAACAAGACCCCAACGGCGGAGCTTCCCAGCGCCGGCGGAAGAGGGCAATGCCTGTCGGGCAGGCAACAAGGCGGGCCTTGACATAACAAGAACCCGGCAGCCCGATGCAACCAACATCGGAGAAGCCGCCTGTCTCATATGTCTTGAGCCGCGGTGAAAATTATGTGGGCCAAGTGTGTGTGCGTGGCCGTTGCAAAGCCACGACCACCCAAAACAATATACCTAGCTACTGGCATTCTGTCGTTTCCTCCACCCTTCTTCATCTCTTTCTCACCATCATCATCATCATCACCACCAGCAAGTCCTGAGGCGACAGCACCGTGGGTGAAGGGGGCAGGCCTGGATAGCTGGAAGCCCTTAGCCCACGACTGCACTCAGGCGGCGAGTCTAAGATTCAGTCGCTCTCTGGTGACGGTGCCGTGACACCAGAGTTCGGCAGCTGGACCCGTGACTGGGCTGACCTATTGAGGACACCGCAGCCCCCCACATGGGGAGGCCCCTAGAAAAGGTGGGGTAAACATCGGACACGGCAAACCCGTCTGGTCAGCTCACCGCGGCTGGTGGACATCCCACTAATGCGGTCGAAATAACAAGAAAAAAATATTAACCTTAGGTGCGTGGAACATCCGCACCCTCCAAGACGTGACGAACACCAACCGCCCGGAACGACGTACAGCCCTCGTCTGCAAGGAGCTAGCCCGCTTCAATGTTGATGTGGCGGCTCTTAGCGAGACCAGACTACCCGAAGAGGGCAACATCAGGGAAGCTGGAACAGGCTACACCATCTTCTGGAAAGGCAAGGCCCTAGAGGAGCCTCGCATCCACGGTGTCGGCTTCGCCATCCGTTCCCAGCTAGTGCAGCAGCACAACCTCGCTCCCAAGGCCATCAGTGAGCGCCTGAGGACTGTCCGCATCCCCATCACGCGGGACAGACATCTCACCCTGATCTCTGTCTACGCCCCGACTATGACCTCAACCGATGATAACAAAGCTGCCTTCTACACCCAGCTCGACCGCACCATCCAGGCAGTGCCCGCCAATGACAAGCTCGTTGTGCTTGGCGACTTTAATGCCCGAGTAGGCAAAGACCATCGCCTGTGGGAGGGAATCATCGGCCGCCATGGCATTGGAAATTGCAACGCCAATGGTCAACTCCTACTGGGTCTGTGTGCAGAACACCAACTTGTGGTAACCAACACCATCTTCCAGTTACCAAAGCGACAAAAGACCACATGGAGACACCCACAGTCTAAACACTGGCACACCCTGGACTACGCCCTGACCAGAGCCAGAGACCGAGGAGACGTCCGCATCACCCGATCCATGCCCGGAGCGGACGACTGCTGGACGGACCACAGACTCCTCATCTCCCGACTCTCCGTGACGACCCTACGACCACCCAGAAGGGCACCTGACAGCGTACCACACCAACGCTTTGATTGTAGTAAGCTCCGCAACCCACAGGTGGCACAGAACTACAAGGAGGCCTGCGAACAATACCTCGCAGACCCTGTGGGTCAGGCCACTGTCGAGCACCATTGGACCACCCTCAGAAACGCCATGGCCCGTGCCGCGGAGGAAACACTAGGCTACACCACCAAGAAACGGCAGGATTGGTTTGATGAGAATGATGCTACCATCTCTCTTCTCATTGAAACCAAACGACAAGCACGCCTGACTTTGGAAAACCAACCAACAGCAGCTAACAAATGTGCTCACAAGGTGGCTGAAGCTGGTTGCCAAAGAGGTATCCGTGAAGCCCAGAACACCTGGTGGCAAAGAAAAGCTGCAGAAATACAGAGTTTCGCTGACCAACGTGACCTGCGCAGCTTCTATGCAGCAACAAAAGAAATATTCGGTCCCACACGGTCATCAGTGGGCAGCCTGAAGGACGCGGATGGGGCCACGACCATCACCGACAGCGAGGGCATCCTGGCCAGGTGGAGGTCTCACTTTGAGAACCTCCTCAATGACCAAGCAGACACCCCAGACGATCTCCTGCGAATGACCCCGCAGCATCCCGTCCGTCACTGGATGGCACTACCACCCTCCATCCATGACTTCAACAAGGCCCTGCAGCGCATGAAGCCCGGCAAAGCCCCAGGGCCAGACAACATCCCGTTGGAGCTCCTCACTCACGGTGGCCCCGGCTTGAGGAACCGTTTGATGCTCCTTATACTGAAAATATGGGAGACCAAGACCCCCCCAGTGACTTCCGTGATGCAAACATCATTACCATCTTCAAAAAGGGAGACAGGGAGAACTGTAACAACTACCGGGGAATATCACTACTAAGCATCGCAAGTAAGATTTTCGCTCGGATTCTCCTTGATCGCCTCCTTATTCTCGCAGAAGACGTCCTGCCAGAGTCTCAGTGCGGCTTTCGACCTTCCCGCGGGACCATAGACATGATCTTCTGTGCGCGACAACTACAAGAGAAGAGCCTCGAACAACAACAGCCCATAATGTTCATCTTCTGGGATTTGAAAAAGGCCTTCGACAAAGTACCTCGACCTGCCATGTGGGCTGTCCTCAAAAGATATGGCTGCCCACCCGATTTTGTCAAGCTGGTGCGTGCCCTCCATGACGGAATGGTTGGGAGAGTCTGCCACCAGAACTCTCTTTCAGACCCTTTCCCCATCAACAGCGGCCTGAAGCAGGGCTGTATTCTGGCCCCGACGTGTTTCTCGCTATACACCGCAGCAATGCTCAACGAGATTCCCCCAGACACACCCTCAGTCGACCTACGTTTCCGCATGGATAGAGGCGCTTTCAACCTCGCTAGACTCCGCGCCAGAACCAAGACCACCTTGTCTGCAGTGCGAGAACTGCAGTATGCTGACGACAATGCCACCCCAGGTCAGACGGCAGAGGACCTGCAGTCGTTAGCTGATGCATACAACTCTGCCTGCGAACGTTTTGGGATGCAAGTCAACTCAGACAAAACCAAGACCCTCGTCCAACATCCACCAGGACTGATGCTCCCCAACTTCAATACCACAGTGAATGACCAACCGTTAGAACAGGTGGACCAGTTCTCCTACCTAGGGAGCATCCTAACATCAGCTCCCACAAGCAAAAAGGACGTGGAGAACAGGATCAGGGCACCCCACTCCGCCTTTGGCCGACTCAACTGCCGTGTATTTAACAACCACGCACTGACAATGACCACCAAAATAATGGTGTTCAGGGCAGTAGTCCTCTCCACGCTCCTGTATGCATGTGAAACATGGACGCTATATAGAAACGATATTAAAATCCTAGAACGCTTCCAACAAATGAAACTGAGGCAGATCCTGAAAATCCCCTGGGAGAGCCACACCACCAACATTGAAGTCTTAGAACGTGCCTCGCTGACCAGCGTGGAGGCCACCATCATCCACCACCGCCTCCGCTGGATAGGACACGTGCATAGGATGGATCCATCTAGGCTCCCAAAGAAAATATTCTACGGAGAACTGACCCAGGGCACCAGACCACGAGGAGCCCCAAAAATGCGCTATAAAGATCAACTAAAGCGCACCCTGGCTCTAACTGACATCGATCCTTCCTCATGGGAAGAAACAGCCAGGGACAGGAAAACCTGGAGGAGTACAGTACACCATGGCACCGTGGACTTCGAGGAGAGGAGGAGACAAAATGAGGAGGCTAGTTAGAGAAGAGAGCGATTAGAACAGCCCCGCCCACCACCTACCCTCCCTTGTGAACACTGTCCGCGACTCTTCCACCACAGACTAGGACTTAACAGCCACATCAGGCATAAGCACCCACCCAACAGATAGGAGGCTGATGGCTAACGACAGAACCCAATACTCGAACATGAGTGGGCGACGACGACGTTATCGCTTGGAGACAAGTACAGCGAACAGATTGTATATCTTCTCCCTATATCAATCCGTACAGCCACTGCCTGCAGAGGTGTACGGACAAATAAAGGAAGTTGGGGAACATCTCAACAAACGTATGTGAGACTTCCGCTATGGCTCCCTACTCCGTGATCATAAGGTGTCCTATAACTAATATATTTGCGAGGACAAGGGGTATTAGCATCAAGCTTGCTCTCCTGGAGACATACAATTATGGGGGAATGCTCGTGAATTAAGAGCTTAAGTTCATCATATTTGGCCCTCAAACCCTGACAATTCCATTGCAAATTGGATGAAATAACTATGTATTACTTTCTGGAAGACATCTTTGATGAGGTCTTCCCACTGACAGTTTTTGATTTGACAATATTTTCTGTAGGCTTTTTAAGTTTGGGTCTTGATAAATTAGGTTTTATATTAGCCTTTTCAGTGTTGTTACCTAATTCTTGTGGGGGATGGTGGACCTCAACTTGAATTGATTGACTGATTGAAGTAGTCTTCCTGTTGATCTGAAATATCAACAGGCAAAACATCATATCTATTTGACGTCATAACTTTAGTGCTTTTAATGGATAAGGGTGAGAGAGATGGAGGTTTCTCTCTTTTCCTATTGACAGGTGGTGATTTATTAGATTTTGATGTTTTCCCAACTACAGGTACACCTGATAACTCTGTTTTATGTGGAACCTCCATCAAATCAGGCAAAGATATAGCCTGGGAGAGGTTAGTATTATCCTTTGTAGTGGGGGACAAATGTTTACTAGAGGTGAGCAAAGTCTTATGTGATATTCTTGCCTTATCCTCTAGAATTCTATCAGAAGATGGTAAATTTCTTTTCGGGGGAATAGCGGCAGTATTAGGTGGGTTGGATGTCTCCTGCCTCATTTTTTCTCCTGATTTCAATACTTTTGCATAACTTGCTGATTTGATTTACTCAATAGTCTCTTGGCATGCTCCACACTTATGTGTTCGATACTGGATTTATTGAGAGCAGCCTCTTCCAACTTATATTGCTGGCAGTTCCTATCAGTAGATTTGTGATTCAAATTGCAGTCTATACAATTGGCCTCTAGTGTACATTCTCCATGGTAAACATTGGAACAAGTACTACACATTTTATCATTCTTGCATACTTTAGATGGATGCCCATATCTAAAGCAATTAAAACATTGCAGCGACTTCTGCTTAAAAGTTTAACTTTAATTCGTTCATTCTCTATGTAAATGTGGAAAGGCACATCAGCATCCTGGAAAGTCAGGATAATCATTGACATTCCAGGGACTTTATGCACTTTCCACACAGTTAAAGGGCACATGGCCAATATCTCCTCTTCTGTGAATTCATATGTCTCTATTAAAAACTACTCCCCTTCCATAACTGAAGTTTAGATGGGGTTTCACATCCAGCTTTATGTCATCGTTCTCTGTATTTAAATTGGAAAGTATAACAGATTGAGTTTCTGATTAGGCACTTATTAGGAAACTCTCTTTTTTCCAAACCGAGATATATCTCCTGGTGCGATGGTACCTACTTTCTTTTGAAGAAATTTACATGTCTTGAAATAATTTCCAGTACTCCCTTTTGATTGAGCAACAAGCCACTTTGGTGGTTTTGGCTTTCTCTGGGAGGGTACAACTACCTCTATACTTTTATCAATCCAATCTGCAGGTTTATATACATCTAGATTCTTAGGTACCCGATCGCAAAGAGCACCCTTGAAATTCAAATTATTGATTTTAATATTTATGATATCATTGATTGCGTTGAATGCTTCCAATTTATCACCTTCAAGCCTCATTCTAATTTCCCTGATGTGACCATAACATTGAAATAATTTATACAGCACATCATAATTGGTTTCAATGGGATTTGCAAATTCTCCATATCACCCAAATTACTTTGTTTTTGAACATTAGTAGAATGGTCCTTTAGAGTTGGGGTTAGCTTTTGAAGTAGAAGCAAGCCGGGTTATCCACCTCTTATCGGAGGATGTCAGTCCTCCTATCCCATGTGGCCCAACACAAGAAGAGGCTTCAGCAGGGGACCAGTCCTCTATTAGAGAGGGGCTGCCTCTCTTAAGGTGGGCGTACACTGGTCAATGGGGGTAGTTAGCCCCTCCCACCGACGACTCCAATGCCTGGCGTCACCCATTACCCGCAAATATGGGCGACTTAAAACCGGATCATTGGAGCCCGACTCTTAACAGACTTAGTCTGCACCCAATGGGGTCTGTCAGATGGTGATGGCGTCTATATTTGTACAGGTTGAGATGGTATGACATCCCTCCCACCCTGCGCCAAATCCAAAGCAGCAGTCAAAACCTAAGTCATACAAGCCAAAGTCGTCAACAAGTTCATGCCCAAGAGGAAGAGATGGGAGAAAAAAAGAAGTAATCAAAAGAACGGAGAGAAAGTGCTGACTAATTTAGTTGGATCAACAGTTAGGCACCGAGGTCCAGTGGGGAAGTAGGTCCCACTGTACATTAGAGCCCAACTGCTAATCCCTAAGCCCCCCATCCTCATCAAGGCTTCAGCATCTGGGGGGGTTGAGAGCGAGGAGATTATGATGGTATCTCTCTATGTGTGGCTGTCTGAGTAGATCGTTCCGACACGGTAACGCTCTGGGGGTGTCTACTAGCCACTCCATCACTTCTGTGATCCAGGGTCTCATGGGCCAAAACGGAGCTATCAGGGTCATGCGGGCGTTGTTCGACTCTCTGAACTTCTTCAAGACTCTGTCTAGAATCTTGAATGTGGGGAAGGCGTACGTGTCTAGTCCTTCCGACTCCATGAGGAAGGCGTCCACTGCCACTGCTTCCTGGTCTGGGACTGGAGAGCAATAAACTGGTAACCTCTTTGTTCTCTGCGTCGCGAAGAGGTCTATTGACGGTTCTCCCCACAGATTCCAAAGCCTGCTGCACACCTCGTGATGTAGGGTCCACTCTGTCATGAGAACCTGTTTTCCTCTGCTGAGAAGATCTGCTCTGACATTCTTCTCCCCCTCTATGAAGTGGGTTATCAGAGTTATATTTCTCGCTTTTGCCCACAATAGGAGATCTTTTGCTGCCTCGTAAAGGGAATCCGAACGAGTGCCTCCCTGTTTCCTGATGTAGGCTAATACTGTGGTGTTGTCTGCGTTGACCTGAACTACCTTGTTCTGGACTTCCTCCTGGAAGTGCATTAGTGCTAGATGAATGGCCACTAGTTCCTTGACGTTTATATGCCATTCCTTCTGATAATCTTCCCACAGACCCGAGATCTCGCCCTTCCCCAGTGTTGCACCCCACCCCACCACACGTCCGATGCGTCTGAATACAACACTAGGTCGGGGTTCTTCTGTTGAAGTTCGAGGCCTTCTAGGAGTTTGTTGGGAGTCATCCCACCAATTCAACTGATTCCTGATTCCCAGAGGAATCGGAATCCACGTCTCTAGGCCTTGGTCTCTTGTCCAATATCTTGACAGATGGAATTGCAGTGGACGTAGATGAAGTCTTCCCAAGGATACGAATTGCTCGATCGAGGAGAGGGTCCCCAGCAGACTCATCCATTCCCTCACCGAGCAGGTCCTTCTGCCCAGGAAGCGCTTCACCTTTCTTAACCATTCCAGAATGCGTTTCAGGGCTGGAAAAGCCCGAAAAACCACTGACTGAATCCTCATCCCTAGGTAGATGATGTCTTGTGAAGGCATCAGTTGTGATTTGGCCAGATTTACAACCAGACTTAGCTGTTGTGTCATGAACATTGTTACTCGTAGATCCTCCAGACGTTTTTCTTGCAACCTGGCTCTGATTAGCCAGTCGTCCAGATACATTGATATTCGTACCCCTTTCAGATGTAACCAGCGAGCCACGTTCGACACCACTCTAGTGAAAACGTAAGGAGCCGTGCTTAGTCCAAAACAAAGTGCTTTGAACTGATAAGTAGTTGTGTGGCGTACGAATCTCAGAAATTTTCTGTAGTTCGGGTGAATTGGGATGTGAAAGTACGCATCCTGCAGATCTATCGACACCATCCAGTCTCCTTGTCTGGTGCCTGCTAAGACTGACACAGATGTCTCCATAGCAAACTTGACTTTGCTTACATACTTGTTCAGAGGACTTACGTCCAGAACGGGTCTCCAACCCCCCCGAGTTCTTGGGAACCAGAAAAAGTCTGTTGTAGAATCCCTCTGACGAGGGGTCCCCTACTACTTCTATCGCTGTAGCGGGATGTCAACAAAAACAAACCCCCCACACCTTTGATCACTCTTCTTTCAAAATATCCCACAACACAAACTTTCCCCTTACTTTACTTCAAACTGGACTGTTGCTCGAAGGGAAAAACAAACAAAACATAACCTTAAAACTATATATTTCTTACAAACTATAACGCTCAACATAAACAAAAAAAACACACTTATCAATAATCATACACTTAACACAAAACCGGCCTTAATTATACCACCATTCAATTAAACCCTCAAAATAAATAACGATTAACAACTTACAAAACATACAATAAACGTAACATAATTCAAATAAACCAAATTTAAACCCTAACAAAACTTAAAACTAAACCACACAACCAATATGTAATTCTGAGTGGACACTTTCGTCCACACAAGGCCAACAGTCTTTTGTAGCCAAAAAAACACAACTCTGCAGCAACCGGACCGCTGAAAAATGTTAATGCACAATTGCACTTATCATCATCGTCATCATCATCATCATCTAATATATCAATATGCCAAACCAATTCCTTCAACCGGCGGTGTCGTTACAGCATCTATCAATAACATCGTTAAGAGCAATCAAATCATAATCATAATCGTAGTCCAGGTCGTCAACAAAATAAATCTGAGCAATCGTATCGAGTTCTGTTACAGGCCAAGTCGTCAACAATCACGTAAACACTCGAGGAACTCTCTCCCAAAGGAGGAATCGCGGCCTGCCAAAATAAAAAAAACACTTATGAACACTCCTAACTAACTTAACTATCGCACCATAATCAAAGATAAACAATAAACTTTCTATCACTCATGAACGCGCCTAACAAAAATAAATAAAAACAGTACTTACTCAGAATATAAAAAAAAGCTTCACAGCCGGCTTTCGAAGAGCAAAAAAAATACACAGCCGGCTCCTACTATCGTTCGATATCCAATGCTTTCGCCCAAGACATTCATCACCACCCTATCCTAGCTAAAAAGGTAAACAAACAACCTCAATTATACCAACAATCTTTCCAACTTCAAACAATCATTCGCTAATTACCCTTTCCTCAGCGCGCACCGCGGACACACAAAACACGCACACACAAACGCACATACACACATACTCTCTTGCGCACGCGCGATCTAACAAAACGAAGCAAATGAAATTCTCTCTCTCTCTCTCTGACGAAACTAAAGCAAATAAACACTCTTTCTTTCTTTCTTGCGGTTTGACAAACTTAAGTAAATAAACACTCGCTCACACACACACACACACACACTCTCTCTCTCTCTCTCTCTCTCTCTCTAATGACAAAGCTAAAGCAAATAAAATGTCTCTAACAATACTAAAACAACTCTCTCTCTCTCTCTCTCTCTCTCTCTGTGACAAACTAAAGCCAATACTGTAAACAATTTCTCTCTCTCTCTCTCTCTCTCTCTCTCTCTCTCTCTCTCTCTCTCTCTCTCTCCCTGACAAAACTTAAATAAACACACTCACACACTCTCTCTCTCTCTCTCTCTCTCTCTCTCTCGATTTGGCAAACAAAAAAAATAAATTAAAATAAAATTAATCCTCCACATTCCTCCCCCCTTACTTTGCCAAATCCTCACACAACACTTACCTATTTTCTCATTACCCAGTCGCAATCAGGAACAGGGCCTCGGCTTCGGGTAACTGGGCCTTCATACACCTGCACTCTCTCATTCACTTCTTCCATGTCGTTTTCATTCAACGTACTATTACTATTTCCGTCTATGCTCTGCTCGTCTAAGATATCATTCACTATTTCATCTACCTCAGTTTCATCTGGCCCGAAAATCCCACTAATTTCTGTCAACAATTCATCCATCACATCTAAACCATTTTCTACTTTAACAAAAGAATCATTCATACTGCTTATCATTCTCCTATCTTTCATTCTCGTGTCCGTCATACGTTCTCTTGCCTCATCTAACGAAAAACCACACACACTATAAGTATCATTCATACTCATCCAAGTTTCATCTGTATTAATACATTTATCTTCCATACTCACCTGTACATTTACACCCTTGTCCTGCTTATTCTGATTCCCGCCTACAACTACAAAATTTTCCCGTCTTTTATCCCCAGTAAAATTCTTAGACTTCTTTTTCTTTCCATACTCTACTAACACCAATTGCTTATCTTCTAAACCTAATGCCTCACACATACTCGGTTCATACTTGTTCGTTTTTAGCCATTTAGTCATACCATTCTCCTGAATATATCTTGGTACCTCCTTCCATTTCCGCAACTGATTGTGGTGTGCCCTAACCTTTTCCACACTACCATCCACACTTACTTTACCTAAAACATAACTCAACCCACTAGAACCAACATCTAACACCTCATATGGACCTTCAAACTTATCACGTACCTTATTGACATTCATTCTTCCCTTTTCAATTACTTCTTTCAACACTTTCTCTCCCACTTTGTAGCTTTCAAATCTCTCATTTGCTTTCTTCCAAACATCTCTATCATTCTCGGACACACTCAATCTCGGTCTTACTATCTTTTCAAAATTCAACACAAACTTACACGGAGACATACCAGTACTCTTGTGCACCGTCGCATTATACGCCCACAACGCACGCCCAACATATAAATCCCAATCATTATCACATGTACTCATCATCCGCAAAATTTCTGTCAAGGTTCTTACCGTCCTTTCAGCCAAACCATTCGCACTTGGCATATACGGAGTCGAATACACATGTTCAATGCCCCATTCTCTCAACATCTGCTCAAACTCCCATCCAACAAACTCCGGACCATTGTCACTTAACATTTTTGCAGGCTTACACACACTCATCGGCAACATCACTTGACTTACCATTCTCGCTACCGTCTCACTTCTTTTATTCTTGATGGGTACTGCATACGCAAACTTGCTCATATGATCGACCATGACAATCATTCCCACATGTCTTCTCGCAGTCACAGGCAACGAAACACAATCAATCACAAACATCTCAAATGGCTCTTTCATACGTAACCTCAGAACAGGCGGACTTGCATGCATGCTCTGATACTTCCCCTTCTGACAATCCTCACAAGTGGTCGCTACATCCCTACAAATTTGACTCAACCCAGGCGTAAACAACCTCTCTCGCATGCACTCCCACAATTTATTCTTCCCCATATGCCCATACCTGTCATGCACTACCATACACATACTTACAGCTGCATGCATTGGAAATACAGGAACATATATATCTTCATCCATTCCCCTATGCAAAAAATACACAATATTCTTACAAACAATAAATCTTTTAACAACTTTCTTATACGCTTCCAAATCACACGGCCATTCTTCCACCCTAATACCATTTAAAATACATTCACGTAACCTATTTATCTCTAAACATTCACCTTGCATTTCTTCCACCTCTTCTTTGCTCAACAAATCATCTTCACTTTTTGCAATATCAATCATGCCAACAAAATTCGCCATGAATACACTATTATCCTCGATTACTATTACCTTACAGCCATTCTTTGAAAGCAAACCCTTACCAACATCAACTGACACATGGTGCAACCTCAAAAAATCTATTCCCATCAAAAAACAACTAGGCATTTCATTCTCTCCCATTACAATAAAATTATGTTCCACTTCCATACTCCCTAGTTTCACCTTCAACCTCACTTCTTCCCAAACAAGTAAACTTCCCTGACCTATTCCATGAATTCTCACACTCGTACACTGTCTTTTCACTTCCCAATTGTACCTCTCAATTTCCCTGATAACCGACTCATTTACTAATGACACTTGAGCACCCGTATCAATTAAACTACAATATTCATTCTCATTTATATTCACATATGTCATCATCCTTCCTTTTACACCATGCATACATACATTTACTCTCCTTTCAATTCTGTCACTCACTTCACCAATATGTTCATCATGTTCACTGTCCTCTATACCCCCATATCTTAGATTAAGGTCACTTGCACCATTATCCTTCTCACTCAACAATTTGCAACATTCCTCCTTACATTGAATCCTCAAAATATATTCCCTATCATTCTCCTTACATGCCCTATATTCCATCGGTCTATTCCATCCAAAATACAAATACACAGTTACACCATACAACCTACTTACCACCATTAATATCTTTGATAATACTTCCCCTTCTAGTACACTACTCTCCTCCTCATATACCATTTCTTTTGACACTTCATTCATCACCCTTCTTTTAAGCTCGCCTACGCTACCTGGTATTTCCGTATCTAACCCCTCTTGTATTAACTTACTTAAACCCATTAGGATACACTCATATACCATATCTTCCCCTTCACAACTCTGCTCCACAACTAAACCTTCAGGCAACCTTTCAGAATTCAGATTACTCTCTTTATCTTCCATCCTCCCATGCATCCTCGACATCGCATCTGCTATCACATTCTTATTTCCCGGTACATATTCTAACCTAAAATCAAATTCATTCAAATCCTCTATGGTCCTAGCAACCCTTGCATTCACACACTCTTTCCTTATCATGTACACTAGGGGCTGATGGTCAGTACGCACAATGAATTTTACACCATACAAAAATACTTTCAATGCTTTCACACAAAATCGTATTGCAGCCAATTCCCTGTCAATCGTCGAATACTTCCGCTCAGCTTTATTAAACGCTTTACTAACATACGCTATTACTCTCAATTGCTCTTCTCCATTTACTCTCTGCATTTGAACCAAACAACCACCCATACTAACCCCACTCGCATCCGTATACAACTCTAGCATACTCGCATTTTCACTGTAGTCTGGAAATGCCAAAGTGACGTCTTTCGCGGCCTCTTCCTTCAACCTTTCAAACGCTTCTATCATCCGATCATCCCATTTCAATTTTGTACTATTCCTTTTACCCGTCCATTCATTCAAAGGCTTCCCTATACCTGAACAATCTCTAACAAACTTGCGCCCAAACTCAACCAAACCAAGAAAACCTCGCAACTCACGCACAGTCCGGGGACGTGGAAATTCTCGCACCTTATTCACAAACTTGTCACTCTTCCTTATACCAGATTCACCCACTACATGCCCAAGAAATTCCACCTCCCTGGACAACCATGTACACTTCTCAAGCTTAATTTTCACACCAACTTCAATTAACCGCATCAACACTGCCTCAAGCAACCGCATATGTTCCTCAACAGTCTCGCTCGCAATCAGAATATCATCTATAAAAACAGTCACCTTCTGTCGATCAAAACCAGCCAATACAACATTCATCGCTCTTTGGAAGGCAGCAGGCGCATTAGCAAGACCAAAACTCAACCTTTTAAATTGGTAGTGACAATTTGTACTTGAAAATGCGGTAATGGGCCTGCTCCCCTCTGCCAGAGGCATCTGGTAATAGCCCCTCACCAAATCTAATTTAGTAAAAACTTTCATTCCATGCATCTTATAAACACAATCAGACACCACATTCATTGGAAAACGTTCTTTAACAGTCACCTCATTCACCTTCCTATAATCAATACACATGCGTAAACTTCCATCAGGCTTTCGTACAGGGACAATAGGGCTATTCCAGGCACTCTCACTCCTTTCTATTACACCCATACGCTCTAATTCCTGACACTGCTCCTCTATCTCCTTGGCAATAGGCGGAGAAAAATGCCTGGGACGCTGATATATGGGGGTATCATCACTGAGAACTATTCTAAATTCTGGCAGGTCTGACCCCCCACAATCATCGTCACCGAGACTCATAACTCTCCGCTTATTCCATAACATCTTAAGCAATCGTTCCCTTTCGACCTCACTTATATTCTCATCTAACTTAATTCTTCCTTTCAACGTATCGTAATCCCAATCGTCATCGTTCTTTACCTTACCAGACATCACCTGTCTCGCCTTAACATATCTTCCATCCTCTACATTAATCAGTGTATACATACATCCCATGCAATCACCCTCACGTATTCCGCGTACTCTCTTCCTCCTAACACACGGCAACAACCTTACATACACCTTGGGTTCCTGCATATTCATAACACCATCATATATATACGCACTCGTTTTCACCAAATTACCTGCTTCCATACCTTCCACTACATATTCATCCTTGTCACTATTTGAAATTCCCAGACTGCTCGGCCATGCAACTTTTACACTAATAACCTCACCTTTCTTACCCGATAACTTTACACTTTCCTTTGCTACCAACGGCACTCCCTTCCACACCTTCGTACTCACTCTGCCGTCTTCCTTTAAATAAAATTCCCCACAAATATTACCTTTAACCTTTATTTCAATCATATTCACACTTGGATGTACAATCATACCACATTTTTTCAAAAATTTATACCCAAGCAGTACGTCATATTTCTCATTCGCTCCCTCAACCACGTAAAAATCATTATCCTCCATCATCAGCCCCCCAATCATAACATTTTCCCGCAACTTCCCTTGCACAGGCATACGCAAATTACCAATACCTTTTACTTCACCCTTACATCCCGTAAATTCACAAACCTCTTTTACCTTATCATATGCATTCCTAAACATTAAATTGTCACCACAACCAGTATCAATCAAACCAACCAACTCTACACCATTAAAAATCATTTTCACACTCATGCAATCATGTGCTCTTTCTCCCATCACATCTTCATGCAATAAACCCTCACGAACATGCATCACATTCACTCCCCACACACACGAGGACTCACCCAGCTGAACCCTCTGATGAATTAGTTTCCCGAACATCCTGGCTGACTTGATCCCTTCTTTCTACAAACCCTAGCTACATGCCCATCTGCACCACATTCAGTACACTTACCCCGCGGCTCCTTGCACATTCTAGCATAATGACCATCCTTACCACAATTACCACAAATTACATTCATACGATTATTACGGCATCCACTCGCTATGTGTCCAGTCATACCACACCGATAACACTTAACCACTTTCTCTTTCTTACAGTCGCTAATACGATGCCCTGTCTCTCCACACCCGAAACATGCTCCTAATGCCCATCTACAATCGTTCTTTTTATGTCCTACCTTCCCACACCTATAACACCTCTCTTCACGGATACCACTACCTAACCTAACTTGCTGCGTACTAGCACTTCTATCTCTCCAAACTTGATTTCCCTGTCTAAACCCGTCATTTCTCGGCATGGGTATTCCTACATTACTCACCCTAACACTTCTATCTATTACACTATCAGCTGCCCTCATTGGCCCTCTCATAACAGCATCTCTAAAACTACCAAATTCTGGCACACTTTCCTCCATTCCAGTTCTTACACTCACAGATTTACTTTCTTTCATACACCTATCCAACTCGTAATCCTCAACTATCTCTAAAATATCATCCCAAGTCAATCTCTCTCTAGTCCACCTCATTTTCTCCTTCCGTTTCAAATTAATAAACTCACACACACTCTCTGGTACTGTACCCAAAAACTTCTTCATTAGTTCCTTATTTTCATTTATTCCTTCGTCCCCATACTTCTTTCTAGCCAATGTTTCTAACCGACATACATACATCGAGATTGCTTCACCCACCTTCATTCGTGCTTCATCAAAATCATTTTTTCGCTTATACCTAACACTACCTTTCATACGTTTTACCTGTTCAATTATCCTATTCTTTACACTTTCATACTCAACCTCTCCTACACTCATTATCACCCCATACATCGTCAACAAATATCCTGACAAAAATTCTCCCAACTCCCTAGCCCAAACTCTCTTACTATCCCCATACTTAGCCTGACAAAACTTTTCATATTCCCTAAAGAAGTCATATACATCCCTACTGCTATGTTCATTAAAACTTGCACACCTAGGAACCTCTCTCATAAACACTGTCTTACAAACTTCCTCTACTTCATTCTCACTACTATCTTCACTGTCTACTCCCTTCTTGTTGCCTTCTTCTTCATTTGAATACAATGAATCTAGTTCTACACTCAAAGTCCTATCTTTAACTATTCCCTTCTTACCCTTTTTCTTACTTACCACTTTCACCCATTCACGATCGTCCTTGCTATCAACCTGATACTTTTTCTTCCCTTTCTTCACATCACTTTTACCTTTCCTTTCATCTTTCCTCTCACCTTTCTGTTCACCCTTACTATGCCTAATTCCCTTATCTTCAACATCATCACTATTACTACTATCACTATCACTTCCTTTCCCATTATCACCTACCTTATCCTTCTCTTCCACTACCAACCCATTGCCCGAAGCTGAGGACACTCCTCCGACTGCACCTTCACCCATTATAGTTTTCATCATCCCCATAACTTGCCCCATCATATCTTCCATTCGTTTCTCTATTCGTTCTTCATTCTCTCGCATCCTTATCTCAACACATTCTTCCACTCTCTCTACTGTCCCCTTTAACTCCCTAAGCTCCTTCTGCATCGCCGCATTCTCCCAGTTCAACCTCTCATTCTCTATTAGCAACCTCTCCTCACGCTCCTTACTCAGCCGCAATTCCTCCTTCAAAACCCTTAACTGTTCTTCCATTTTTCATCAACCTGTTCTTCAGCCTTAAATCTAATTCCTAATCCTATCAGTCCTTCGTCCAAGAGTCCAGCTTTAATCCCACCTCGGCAGTCCCTGTTCGGGCGCCAAATTTATGTAGCGGGATGTCAACAAAAACAAACCCCCACACACCTTTGATCACTCTTCTTTCAAAATATCCCACAACACAAACTTTCCCCTTACTTTACTTCAAACTGGACTGTTGCTCGAAGGGAAAAACAAACAAAACATAACCTTAAAACTATATATTTCTTACAAACTCAACATAAACAAAAAAAACACACTTATCAATAATCATACACTTAACACAAAACCGGCCTTAATTATACCACCATTCAATTAAACCCTCAAAATAAATAACGATTAACAACTTACAAAACATACAATAAACGTAACATAATTCAAATAAACCAAATTTAAACCCTAACAAAACTTAAAACTAAACCACACAACCAATATGTAATTCTGAGTGGACACTTTCGTCCACACAAGGCCAACAGTCTTTTGTAGCCAAAAAAACACAACTCTGCAGCAACCGGACCGCTGAAAAATGTTAATGCACAATTGCACTTATCATCATCGTCATCATCATCATCATCTAATATATCAATATGCCAAACCAATTCCTTCAACCGGCGGTGTCGTTACAGCATCTATCAATAACATCGTTAAGAGCAATCAAATCATAATCATAATCGTAGTCCAGGTCGTCAACAAAATAAATCTGAGCAATCGTATCGAGTTCTGTTACAGGCCAAGTCGTCAACAATCACGTAAACACTCGAGGAACTCTCTCCCAAAGGAGGAATCGCGGCCTGCCAAAATAAAAAAAACACTTATGAACACTCCTAACTAACTTAACTATCGCACCATAATCAAAGATAAACAATAAACTTTCTATCACTCATGAACAAGCCTAACAAAAATAAATAAAAACAGTACTTACTCAGAATATAAAAAAAAGCTTCACAGCCGGCTTTCGAAGAGCAAAAAAAATACACAGCCGACTCCTACTATCGTTCGATATCCAATGCTTTCGCCCAAGACATTCATCACCACCCTATCCTAGCTAAAAAGGTAAACAAACAACCTCAATTATACCAACAATCTTTCCAACTTCAAACAATCATTCGCTAATTACCCTTTCCTCAGCGCGCACCGCGGACACACAAAACACGCACACACAAACGCACATACACACATACTCTCTTGCGCACGCGCGATCTAACAAAACGAAGCAAATGAAATTCTCTCTCTCTCTCTCTGACGAAACTAAAGCAAATAAACACTCTTTCTTTCTTTCTTGCGGTTTGACAAACTTAAGTAAATAAACACTCGCTCACACACACACACACACTCTCTCTCTCTAATGACAAAGCTAAAGCAAATAAAATGTCTCTAACAATACTAAAACAACTCTCTCTCTCTCTCTCTCTCTCTCTCTCTCTCTGTGACAAACTAAAGCCAATACTGTAAACAATTTCTCTCTCTCTCTCTCTCTCTCTCTCTCTCTCTCTCTCTCTCTCTCTCTCTCTCTCTCTCTCTCTCTCCCTGACAAAACTTAAATAAACACACTCTCTCTCTCTCTCTCTCTCTCTCTCTCTCTCTCTCTCTCTCTCTCTCTCTCTCTCTCTCTCTCTCTCTCTCTCTCTCTCGATTTGGCAAACAAAAAAAATAAATTAAAATAAAATTAATCCTCCACATCGCTGCTTTTGATAGCATCTGGTTTACCTGCTCTTGAAGAGATGCTGCCTTGCTCCCCGAGTATGTAGCTGTCAACTCTAACGGCTCTGGTGAAAGAGGTGGTCTTCTTAGGAAGGGGATTTTGTAACCCTCCTTCAATACATTGACTGTCCAGTCATCCACTCCCCTTTGGCTCCACTCTTGCCAGTAGTGGGATAACCTGGCTCCCACTTGTGTCTAGAGGTTGTAGAACTCACTTTCTGGTTTTTGGTTGCTGCTTTGTGTATTTACGAGGTTGTCCTCCAGCAGTCATTCTCTGACTTCCTCTCGAAAGGGCCCTCCCACGAAAGCGCTGGCGCGTGGGAGGAGCTTCCTTCTCCTGCCTGGCTAAAAAGTTTGCCGGAAGAACTTTCTTCGCAGTCCTGGTAATTATATCTTTCGTCGCTTGTTGCGCAATAGCTGCCGAAAAGTCCTTCACTACATCTGAAGGGAAGAGGTGATTGTTTAAAGGAGCATACAAGAGCTCTGCTCTTTGAGCGAGAGTCAATCCTCTCTTCTTAATAACACCTCCCGTGAAAAGGGCTTTATCGAGACAGGCAATAAGGTGCATCTGCGTCTCGTTCTTTTCGTCTGTGACATCTGCGAGGGGTCCGAGAGTCCAGTCCATCAAGCTGAAGACCTCGATTGTTCTGAAGATGCCCTTCAGCAAGTGATCCATCTCTGATGTGAACCACATAACCTTAGCCTTAGTCATGGCTGATCTACACGAGGCGTCAATGAGTCTGGAGAAGTCCCCTTGGGAGGAGGCAGGAACTCCAAAACCGAGAGCCTCCCCAGTCTCGTACCACACACTGGATCCAGAAGCCAACCTCGTAGGGGGGAAGGAAAAGGAAGTCCTTCCTTGTTCCTTTTTCTTGAGAATCCAATCGTTTAATGTAGAAAAAGCCCTCTTGACCAATTTGGCTACCACTTGTCTTCTTGAAGGAGGAAGATTTCTGGGGTCTACCCTTCAAAAACTGCGAGGGGGGGGGGCTCCGAAGTGCAGACTGCTGAAAGTCATCCGGTTATAAGTCCGCCAAAACTGCAAGTAATCTTTTAAGATCTGTCGCATGAAGAGTTTCTTGCGTCTCCTCCTCTGAGATCGCCTCTAAAGGATTAGCGATCTCCGATGTAGAACGAGTGGGAAAATCACATGCCTTGTCTGCGTGCTGCATGCCGCAAGGGGGCGTACACAATCTTTGTTGCCTCCCGTAACGCGTCCAGATCGCTGCAAGGGAGCGTCCATGAGCGCTGCAACTTTCCGCGAATCCGCGTCTTGCTGGCTGTACGTATCTCGCTCTGACCTTATTCTCTTCCTAGGTCTATTGACGTCCTTAGGTTCCTTCTTGCGAGCTTCCTCTGAAAGTCCTTGCGACTTGTAAACGTCAAACAAGGACGTAATGGACTGTTGAAGCTCTGACAGGCATGCTGCTTGCGGTGCGTCCTGCATGCGTCCAGCCTGCTGCGAGGGAGCGTCACGATCCATGTCGCTTCCTGTACTGCGTCCAGATCGCTGCAAGGGAGTGTCCACAGTTTCGGAAACCCTAGCTGGGGTCTTCTGGCGAAGAAGAGGTGAAGTCCCTTGCGACATCTCCCAATCCGGGGATGGGGGAGAAGCGTGAACCGATATAAAGAGCAAGTTTTCTTCCTCCGACGAACTATGCGTCCTACACCTCTGTTTGGGCGCGGACACGTCGTCGTCTTCCGATAAGAAGATTTCCGGAGAGCCCCAATTGCTACACGAGGGTTGCTGGAACTTAAGGGGGGACCTATGTCTCTTGAGAGGTCTCTATTGAAGAGGCTGTCGCCAACCGCGTCTAGGTCTTGCGTCTTCCGAAGAAGGTGAACACTTCCTCATCTTGCCTTTCCTGTGGCGAGGGGGAGCGTCCTGGGATGCGTCAACAGGATCGCTGGAGGGGACGTCCATTCACTGTTCAACGTCTCTCACCTCCATTAGCCTGTCGACTTTCCTTCTCCCAGGGGTTGGGGAGCATGGAAGACGTCCAGGGCTAGGAGCATGACAGACACGAACGGACGCACCCTCCACTGCACTATCACTATCCCCGAACTTGCGTTGCAAACCACGCACTGCCCCCCATATCACTTTCTTATCCGAAGTAAGGGATAGCACTTTCACTCCCAAGGCAGAGATAGCAGCCATAATATTCTTCAAAGAAAGCTCACTTACCTCCGACTCTGTAGGTGGGTCTGGTATTACAACCTTAGAGTTAGGATCAGGAATATTAGTCTTATGCAAGTTAGAAAGGACTTGACTATCCGAAGACCTATAAGACAGAATACTCAACGATCTAGCTCTCCTAAGTCTGTCCTTTTCCAAACGCCTAACATAGCGATCATAATCTCTCCACTCACTCTCAGATAAACTTTCACATTCATTACATCTGTTATTAAATGAACACTCATGCCCTCTGCAATTCTTACATATTGAGTGGGAATCAAGAGCAGCTTTTGGAAGCTGAGTCTTGCACCCCTTAACACACCTTCTAATAACAGAGTCAGCCATTTTGAAAAAACTTGAAAAGCAATTAAACTAACTGTCCAAGTAAAAAAAAAAACAGCAAAATCTTTCTTATCCGAGTGAAAAGTAAATAGGGAAAATCCAAAATCAGCGAAAGCCATCAACAAAAAACCAAACAATGGGTACTTCACCAATTTGTAGAAAAAGCAAACTCACAACGTAGAGCGAATTTCTGACGTGTTGCTGGAACGACGGCAGGGAATTTCCGAGGACAAATGGGAATGGTTCCAAGTACCTGGATAGAGGGAGCACAGGTATAATCACTTGGCCACCTGTCGGCGATTGCCACGAATTTTGAATTTCTGCCATGCGCGACGAATCGGCAGGATTAAGCTATATATATGTAACTGCCAGGGAAGTTACATACTTAAAACTAGAAACTCCAAAAGGAACTCTCCAGGTCAGTCGGCCTGTGCTTTGGTATCGTATTTTGAATTTGCAACATCACAACATCAAAACTGAAAAAAGAAAAATAAACTCCCCTTGGGAGGAAATTTCTCGCATTCCAAGAGAAACAAGAAAAACACCCAAATACAAGGTTCATAAGAGGTTAATGGATTTCCTCTTTCCCAACTGGCCTTTACAGGAAACAATGGAAAAGAAGAAAGGGGAAGAGGTTGCAAGCAGTCTCATGAACCCCTGAGAAGAAGGGATCTCCCCAGAACTGCTTCCCTTTGAAGGATGACCTTCTAGCCCTGGTAATTACCAGGCAGGGATATAATCCAAGGAGCATCAACACACAAATGTAACAAAAAGTCCTAAACTCCAGTCAAATATGCCTGATGAGTAGTCATAAACAAATACATGCAGGGCTGGAAATAATTAAATTTTAAAGCAAATCTTCATAGATAATATCCAAATCAAAACTTGCCAAAGTTCCCTGCAGAGAGAACAAGTGTATTCTTTGACGGCTGAATTCCAATTGGGATTACAGTGAGCTGCAGGGGAGGCTCACCTCCCAACCACTGCCAGGGTAAATACCTGTAGATTGTTTACACTGCATTAAGTTTTAATTGCTGTATTCAAGATTTGTTTGTTATCTTTCTCCTATAGTGAAGAATGATGGCTTGTATTTGTGTAGGAACAAACGATCAGCTTTATTTTCACAAAAGGAGAAAAACGTGGAAAGAAAAAAAATCAAATTTCCAACTTACATTTTATATCATGAAGACATTAAACTGGGTCACCATTTTACGAGCTAAATTCCATAAGTATGATTGCATCTTATGTCCAGTTTTTCTCCAACACTTTATTACTTCTACAACATCTGAAAATATAGAATACACTTAGTATTTGCTCACATTAAGAACTTTGCAATTTGTAATTATCTAATATCATAGAATACACTTGGTATTTGCTCAAATTAAGAACTTTGCAATTTGTAATTATCTAATATAAAAGGTTTTAAACTATATACCATCCGCTATAGTAAATTTTAAACTTCATATATTCTACAATATTTTTCCCCAACATTCAAATCTCTCTACATCACCACCACTGACAATGTCTACTTTTAGCTTTTTTAGCTTCTCACTAAGAGCATTTAAAAAATAAGGTATTATTGTGATTAGAGTGGGAAACCACCCTGCATCCCAAACATCTCATGACGTAACCTAAACATCTACAAATTAAATCCATTCCTGAGAAACCCACAACATTTATTTATCCTGAATGAAGATCACCACCAAAGTATACTAGCATCAAATACGGCTATCTTAACTTTTAATAGTAAAATAGGAACGTGAAGAAATTGCTCTCAGAAAAGAAAAAAAAATATTACAAATTCGTAGATAATTTGTATTTTTCCTAACTATACAAACCTTAGCTATTTACATGGGGTAATTACTTTGGCGTAGGTGAATGACGAGCCATAAAGTTTTAACGAGGATTTCCTACCCCACCGCTAGTAAGTGGGGGGGGGGGGGTTAGGGAGGGGTAGCTAGCTACCCCTCCCCCCCCACACACATCGGTGAATAGCTCACTTTACTTAGAGGTAGGACTTATCTTGGGGGACAGGGCTGCCGGGCACATAACTGTAAATAGCTAAGGTTTGTATACTGTAGTTAGGAAAAATACAAATTATCTACGAATTTGTCATTTGTTCCATAATTGAAATACAAACCACGCTATTTACATGGGGTAACTTAACCCTTAGGAAGGGAGGCAAGTCCCCTGCCATACTGGCTTTGGCTTGCCCGGGGGCCCCGAACCCGAGTCTATTAAAAGAACTCAGGGGTCGAGGGGCCCCTGCACCTCGCAGGCAGTTGTGAGACTGCTGCGGCCTACGTAAGCTGTGTGTGAAGGTGAGCAGTGACTCATCCTAGGAAGTTGACCTGGAGTTCTTCAGATGGAAATGTAGGTTAGGACTCTCCCAATACCACCTCGTCAGGGTATGGGGACATGACAGTATTACAACTTAATACTAGGAACACAAGGGAGCATGGTTTACCTGCAAAGGTTCGAGGTCAGCTGTGCAAAGGACCCAGGATGCTGTTTCTCTCAAAGGGAGGAGAGGATGAAGAAAGAAAAGGGCCAGACAGATCTTTTCATTCGCACAGACTAAAACTGGGTAACAATGCCCTCAACCTTCTGCTACCTGTCCAATAAGGAGCCTGAGGTTAGACCAGCTGTTGTGCAGCCATCACAGGGCCGCAGGTAGTGGGCTGTGAAGGTGGTCTGACGCCTCCAAACCCCAGCTTGCAGGACCTGCGTCACTGAAAAGTTCTTCTTGAAGGCCAGGGACGTAGCCACACCCCTGACGTCATGCGCCCTAGGATGACGTGACAGAGGAGGGTCAGGATTCAAGGCCAGATGGATTACCTTGCAAATCCAGGCTGAGATGGTATTCCTGGTGACCCTCCTCTTCGTTTCCCCGGTGCTCATGAACAATGCTCGCAACTGGGGGCGGACTGCAGCTGTTCTTTCAAGATACAACCTCAGACTCCTGACTGGGCACAGTAGGAGATGGTCTGGGTCATCTGTTACAGAACGGAGACTCGAAACCTGGAAAGAGTCGAACCAAGGGTCCGGCACTCCCGGATTTTGAGTCTTAGCCACAAACTCAGGGACGAAGCTGAACGTTACCTTCCCCCATCTCCTTGAATGGGCGACGTCGTAGGAGAGACCATGAAGTTCGCTGACTCGCTTGGCCGAGGCCAAAGCTAGCAGGAACACCGTCTTCCAGGTAAGGTGGCGATCAGAAGCCTGGCGTAATGGTTCGTAGGGAGGTCTCTTAAGAGACCTGAGAACTCGAACCACGTTCCAAGGAGGAGGTCTCACTTCCGACTGAGGGAAGGTAAGTTCATAACTCCGTATGAAAAGAGACAGTTCCGGCGAGGAGGAAATGTCCATTCCTTTGAGCCTGAAGGCAAGACTTAAGGCTGAGCGATAGCCTTTCACTGCTGAGACTGAAAGGCACATTTCTTCCCGCAGATAAACGAGGAACTCCGCTATTCACAGAAAACTCGCCACTTCGCCTGGTAGACTCCTGCGGATGACTTGCGCAGGTGGCCAGACCTCCTTTCCGCAACCTGTTGCGAAAATCCTCTCTCTGTGAGGAGATGCTGGATATTCTCCAGGCGTGATGCCGAAGCGAAGCTACAGCTTTGTTAGATGTTGGAGTGTGGTTGTTTGAGTAGCTCGTGACGTGGAGGGAGCTCCCTCGGGATCTCCGTGAGGAGCTGCAGAAGGTCCGGGAACCATTCCGCGTGATGCCACAGCGGAGCTACAAGAGTCATGGAGAGATTGACCGATGTTCTGGTCTTGTTGAGTACCCTCCTCATCAGACAGAACGGGGGAAAGGCGTACACATCGACGTTGTCCCACCGGTGTTGGAAGGCATCTTGCCAGAGAACCTTGGGGTTCGGGACTGGGGAGCAGTACAGCGGGAGCTTGGTGTTCAGCGCCGTAGCGAACAGATCCACTGTCGGGGAACCCCACAAAGTCAGAACTTTGTTGGCTATCTGAGGATACAAAGACCACTCGGTACTCACTATCTGCGTTTCTCTGCTCACACTGTCGGCGAGCACATTCCTCTTGCCTGGAATGAAGCGAGCCGCTAGTGAAATCGAGTGGACTTCGGACCATCTCAGGATCTCTTCTGCAAGATGGGATAGCTGTTCTGAAAAGGTACCTCCCTGCTTGTTGACATAAGCCACGACCGTGGTGTTGTCGCTCATCACCACCACCGACTGGCCCGCCAGGACTTGGTGGAACTTCTGAAGAGCCAGGAATACTGCCTTCATTTCTAGCAGGTTTATGTGAAGGTACTTTTCTGATTCTGACCACAGACCTGAGGTCCTGTGGTTCAGAACGTGGGCCCCCCCACCCTTTGTTTGATGCGCCCGAAAACAGCATAAAATCCGGGGAAGGGATGAGAAGATCCACTCCCTTTCGCAGGTTCTCGTCTGCCACCCACCAACTGAGGTCCACTCCTTCCGCAGATCCCATGGGGATCATGATGTCCGGGGAGTCGAGTCCTTGACTCCACCGAGACTTGAGTCGCCACTGGAGGGATCTCATTCTGAGGCGGCTGTTGGGAACGAGACGGGTCAGGGAGGAGAGGTGACCAAGGAGACGAAGCCACGATTGGGCTGGGAGTTCCTCTCGATTGAGAAAAGGTTTCGCAACCTCCCTCAGCTTTGCTATCCTTTCGTCTGATGGGAAGGCTTTGAGGAGACTGGTGTCTATGACCATGCCTAGATATACCAGTTTCTGAGAGGGCTGCAGAGAGGACTTCTCGAGATTTACCACGATCCCCAGATCTTGGCAAACTTCAAGGAGCCTATCTCAGTGGCGAAGAAGGGTCGCCTCCGAGTCTGCCAGGATCAGCCAGTCGTCCAGATAACGAAGGCGACGGATGCCGATCCTGTGAGCCCATGAAGAGATGATGGTGAAGACTCTGGTGAACACTTGAGGAGCTGTGGAGACACCAAAACACAGCACCTTGAACTGGTAGATCTTGTTGTCTAGGCAAAATCTCAGGTACTTCCTTGAAGACGGATGGATTGGGATCTGGAAGTACGCGTCCTTCAGGTCCAGTGTGCACATAAAGTCTCGCGGTCTCACTGCGAGCCTGACCGTGTCTGCCGTCTCCATGTTGAACGGAGTCTGCTTGACAAACCCGTTCAGGGTCGAGAGGTCGATGACTGGTCTCCAGCCTCCAGATGCCTTTCTCACAAGAAAGAATCGACTGTAGAAGTCTGGGGACCCATCTACGACCTCCTGGAGAGCGTCCTTCTCCAACATGGTCTGGACTTCGGCCCGGAGGGCCTGCCCTTTCACCGATCCCATGGCAAAAGAGCTCAACGACACTGGGTTCACTGTCAGGGGAGGTAGAGAGGCTGTGAACGGGACACGATACCCTAGAGAGATCACGGAGATTGTCCAGGTATCCGCCCCAAGTTGCTGCCACCTGGTCGCGCAACTCTGAAAGCATCCCCCCACTGGTGGACATGCAGGGGGATTGCCAACCCTAGCGCTTCCGGCCTCGGCTGGTACCTCTAGGGTTTTTCCCTCCCCTGGAGGACTTCTTGCCCCTCCTGCTCTTGGCAGGAAAGAGCTTAGACACCTTGAGCTTCGCTGCGGTGGTCGTCTTCTTTGTGTCCTTAGCAGGATGGGGCAGCTGGGCTGCTGGAGGCTTATAGGGCCTCGATGTCAGGGCCCTATGGATGAGGGAATCCTGGTTGGATTTCCTCCGCCTCTCGGCAGTGAGCTCCACGTCCTTAGGCTCAAACAGGCTCTTACCGAGAACGGAAGAGTGTCTGAGCCTGCTAGACTCCGCACTGGGTACCTTATGGTGGAACCTCTCAGCCACAGCGTCCCGGCGCTTGAGGATCGTGTTGGCCCACAAGCACTTGACTTGGTGGGACAGAAACTCAATGGTCCGTGTGCCCGAGAGAAGATAGGTTTCCAGCGCTTTCCTGATGTTTCCTTTGGAGAGGTCCTCGGACCGCACCAGGATGCCCAGAGACCCCAGCCAGAGGTCGAGCCATGGAGTCGCCTGCATGGCGCACTTGATGACCTTCTCCTGGCTCAGGATCTCAGTGGCAGAGAAGGACACGTGCCGGTTGGAGAGTCTCTGAAGAGGGACTCCCCCTGTGAGTTCTTCCACAGAGTGATGCAAGGGAAGACTCAGAGAAGACTCCTCGAGGATCTCAAAGTACCTCCTCTCATGGACTCGAAGAGGAGGAAGGAGCTTATTACAGGCACTCGATCTCCTGGAGGAGGCAAGCTCAGCAAGCTGGCCCTCGACCTTGTCCCTGGCACTCTTTATCCCTTGGGACCAGGGCAAAGCTGCACTGGCCCTAGAGGGTTTCTGAGTGCCATAGATGCGGGCCAGGACCGTGTCCTTCCCTTCACGAGGTGGGACCTCAGGGTCTGGGATCCCATTAAGGTTCCTCATGAGGGTCAGGACTTGCCAGAACGCATGTTCTCAACCTCCCCCATTGGTGCGATGGGGGAGTATTCCTGCTCGTCCGACTCTCCTGAGGAGGGGTAATCCTCCTCCGAAGGGGAGGGCGAGAAGGTCTGAGGGGGGGGTAGGAGCCTTGCGTAAGGATCTGCGCGGGGACAGAATAGGCCTCGGAGGAGGATCCACGGGAGAGACTCCTCTCTTCCTCTTCAGGGAGGAGGAAGCTGCCGTTGGTTCGCGACCCGAATCAGAGAGGGCTGGCTTAATCGCCTGCACAAGAGCTCTGAGTAGGGTGCCGAACCAGGGCTGCTGTCTGACAGCTGCGCTGTCGGACACTCCCTCTGGAGGGAAGGGGATCGAAGGATCCCTAGGACGAGTCGACAAACGAGGGTTCGCCTGCAGGGCTGAAAGAGAAGAATCCCTAGACCTGTCCGGGGAGCGCTCCCTCTCTGGCGAGTGCGCTGGTCTGCGCTTGCGGGGAGGGGAGCACGACGAGGAAGATAAAGAATGAAAGAGTGGGGAGGATGGACAGAGAGAGTGGGGCGGAGAGAAAAAAGTGGAGAGGAGAGAGAGAGAGTGGGGAGGGGAAAGAAAAAAGTGGAGAGGAGAGAGAGAGTGGGGGGGAGAGAAAAAAGTGGAGAGGAGAGAGAGAGAGTGGGGAGGGGAAAGAAAAGTGTTGAGAAGAAAGAAAGAGTGGGGAGGAGAGAAGAAAGTGGGAAGGAGAAAGAACGAGAAGAGAGTGGGGCAGGAGAAAGAACGAGAAGAGAGTGGGGCAGGAGAAAGAACGAGAAGAGAGTGGGGCAGGAGAAAGAACGAGATGAGAGTGGGGCAGGAGAAAGAACGAGATGAGAGTGGAGCAGGAGAAAGAACGAGAAGAGAGTGGGGCAGGAGAAAGAACGAGAAGAGAGTGGGGCAGGAGAAAGAACGAGATGAGAGTGGGGCAGGAGAAAGAACGATAAGAGAGTGGGGCAGGAGAAAGAACGATAAGAGAGTGGGGCAGGAGAAAGAACGAGAAGAGAGTGGGGCAGGAGAAAGAACGAGAAGAGAGTGGGGCAGGAGAAAGAACGAGAGAACGAGATGAGAGTGGGGCAGGAGAAAGAACGAGAAGAGAGTGGGGCAGGAGACAGAACGAGAAGAGAGTGGGCAGGAGAAAGAACGAGAAGAGAGTGGGGCAGGAGAAAGAACGAGAAGAGAGTGGGGCAGGAGAAAGAACAAGATGAGAGTGGGGCAGGAGAAAGGACGAGAAGAGAGTGGGGCAGGAGAAAGAACGAGATGAGAGTGGGGCAGGAGAAAGAACGAGAAGAGTGGGAAAGAGAAAGAGAGAGAGAGGGGAGAAGAAAGAATGGGAAGAGAGAGAAAGAGAGAGAGAGGGGAGAAGAAAGAATGGGAAGAGAGAGAAAGAGAGAGAGAGGGGAGAAGAAAGAATGGGAAGAAAAAGAGAGTGGGGAGGAGTAAGAACAAGAAGAGAGAGAGAGAGAGAGGTGGTGGTGAATACTGTGTGTGTGTTTAGAGAGGAGAATGGGTAGGAGGAGGGGGAGAGAAAGAGAGAGCTTGGATAACTAAAAGTAAAATTCGTCACCTTTCCTATTACAATAACCAAGTCATCCTTCATTGAGATGATCTTCATAGGTAAACGATCTCCAACTAGTATCGATTATTTTTTATGCTTTTGCTGCCAAACAACATCTGAAAAATAGTCATGAATTATTCACATGAAGTGCAACTATAGTTCTCATGCACTTACCTATCATATAATAAAGTAACTAAAAGCCTAAGTTAATAACATTGACATTGGTTATATATCACTAATTTAGTAGTGAATACCAACTGGTATCATTGCCCTTTAAGAGTTTCTTCAGGATAACAGGAATGAGGTTTTATTTCTGTTTTCTGAATACAGTTCTAACTTGGCTTGTAGCAATATCATCATTATTATAATAGAAAAATTATCTTTACAATCTATTGTTTTCTAACTAGATTCAAATAGCTACTAAGACTATCCTAGGGCATCTAGAGCACAAGTTACAAGTGCAGTATGATCTAGAATGCTGCAATTTAATGCACTTTTGCCTGGAATGATAATTAAAGTAATTATATGAAGTAATTAACTACACGGACTTCGTTATTTCTTTTAACTCTCTGGATATGTGGAAGAAGCAACAGATATGGAGATACAGTAGTTCATTTTACCTTTCAAGAGTTAAAAGTCTTCACAAGCAAACACCAGTCCCAGTACTGATTCTTACAGATATGGTACAAATGTCTTTATAAACAAGGTGACCAAATGCCAGGTTTACAGAGACAATTTAATGCCATCGTCTCCAGTTAGAACATTCTTAAATGGAATTTGGAAACTGAAGTGTTTAACAGCTGAAATCGCTGGTTCTGAAACAGATTTTTAATTATCTCAAGAAACAAAATCCTACCATTACAGTTATCAGAAATGCATGTGCCAATTAAGAAATATGCTACTTACTAATGAGAGGTAGTAATGTATCATAATAATCTATATGTTAAAATACGTGTATCCAAAACAATGTTTTCATTCGGACAGCCACGTTCAACCAGTAAAATGATAAATTTTGATTACAGATTTTAATTTTATTATTAACTTCTCTTCCATGATTTACAAACCAAAGAAAATTCATTAATTTTCACTTCTAAATCAACCACTTAACTATAGCCCCAACTAAGTTTTGTAGGGAAGAAAAAGGATATTAGGTTATGGGAATGTAGTGGTAGGTCCTTACCCCACTACTGCACTCGCTGCTACGAATGGTCCCAGGGTGTAGCAGTCCTCATAAAGAGTCTGAACTTGTTTCAGATAGCGTGAGGCAAACACAGATTTGCTCCTCCAGAATGTCGTGTCCATGATGCTCTGCAAGGACCTATTCTGTTTGAAAGCTACAGAGGTTGCCACAGCTCTAACCTCATGTGCCTTGACCTTCAAAAGTTTGAGGTCCGTCTCACTACAATGTGAATAAGCCTCCCTTATTAAGAGCCTGATGAAGAAGGATAGCGCATTCTTAGACATCTGTAGCGAAGGTATCTTGACTGAGCACCAAAGTGCTTCTGACTTACCCCGTAAATTCTTGGTTCTTTCCAGGTAGAACTTTGGGGCTCTTACTGAACACAGGACCTTCTCTAACTCCTCTCCAACCAAATCCAAAAGGTTCGGAATCTCAGAAGCCTTGGGCCAGGGTTGTGAAGGGCGTTCGTTCTTAGCAAGAAAACCTAGCCGTAAGGAGCAGATAGCCTTGTTATCTCTAAAGCCTACATTTGTGTTGAAGGCATGAATTTCACTGACCCTTTTTGCTGTCGCAAAACTGACCAAAAAGAGAGTCTTCATGGTGAAGTCCTTTAACCCTTTTACCCCCAGGCTATTTGGAAATTTCCAATCCGTTAATTAACCCCCAGGGGGTTATTTTTTTCCCAGCACATTTTGCAGTATATTTTTTTTTAAATTGCTCTAACAGCCTTAATTTTTGTCGTAAAGAGGTCAGGTTGGTCTCATTATCTCGGAAAATGCCTGAATTTTCTCAAAAATTTATCAAAAATATGAAAAAAATAATTTTTATAGCATTTTTTTTGCAAGGACGTACCGGTACGTCCATGGGGGTAAAGGGATGGCTTTTGTGAAACGTACCAGTACGTCCTTTGGAGGTAAAAGGGTTAACGAGACTGAATGTAAAGGTTCGAACCTGTTACTCATTAGGAACTTCAGGACTATGTCTAGATTCCAAGCTATTATTATTATTATTATTACTATCCAAGCTACAACCCTAGTTGGAAAAGCAAGAGGCTGTAAGCCCAGGGGCTCCAACAGGGAAAAATAGCCCAGTGAGGAAAGGAAATAAGGAAATAAATAAATGAAGAGAACAAATTAACAATAAATCATTCTAAAATAAGTAACAACGTCAAAACAGACATGTCATATATAAACTATTAACAACATCAAAAACAAATATGTCATAAATAAACTATAAAAAGACTCATGTCCGCCTGGTCAACAAAAAAGCATTTGCTCCAACTTTGAACTTTTGAAGTTCTACTGATTCAACCACCCGATTAGGAAGATCATTCCACAACTTGGTAACAGCTGGAATAAAACTTCTAGAGTACTGCGTAGTATTGAGCCTCGTGATGGAGAAGGCCTGGCTATTAGAATTAACTGCCTGCCTAGTATTACGAACAGGATAGAATTGTCCTGGGAGATCTGAATGTAATGTCGTCATGTCGACATTATTTTTCGGTGATCCTCCTCTAGTTTCTCCCAGTGCCGACAAGAGGAGGGACCCGGGCAGGCTGTTGCCATTTTCTTTAGGTAAAGTCTCATACCTTACCCTAGGTACAGTAACGGATGATCTGGATCGTCCGTTACCTAGTTGAGACTTGTGTAGGATCCGTCACCTCTGGAGACTGTGTCTGGTGACATACTCAGGGACGAAACTGAACATTGTCTTTCGCCCTTCTCAATAATGGGCGATGTCGAAAGAGAGACCATGAAGTTCCTTGACTCGTGTGGTTGCTGTCTGAGTGTGTAGGAACATTGTGTTCCTAAATCAGGAGAAAATTTGTTGCCTGGAGAAGTGGAACACAAGGAGGTCCCTTTGGGGATCGGAGATTTGAACCATGTTTTGAGAGGAAGGTCTCAATTCCGACTGGGGAAAGGCAAGTTGTAAGTCCATATGAGTTAGGAAAAGTCTATCGATGAGAGGGTGTCCCTTTCTTTCAGTTTGAAGGTGAAGGATCAAGGTTGAGTGATCATCTTTACCTGTCGAAACTGAATAGGGGATCTTTTCCTCTTGCATATACTTGAGGATTCCGCAATTGCTGGAATCGAGGTATCAAGTGGAGAGACTTTCACATGAAGCCAACCACACAAGACGTGATACTGCCTGGTAGACTGATGCCGAGGAATTCCTCAGATATCTAGACAACCTTTTCGCAAAGAGGTATTGGGTAGTCTTCAGGCGTACAATCATAGCAAAGCTATAGCTTGTGGTAGGTGTCGAAGTGGGTTGTCTTATGTGGAGAGGGTTCTCTTGGAGGCTCTTATCAGGAGCTGCAAAAGGTTTGGAGACCGTTCTGCATAATGCCATAGCGGAGCTAGGAGAGTCCTCGAGAGGTTGACCAATGTTCTAGCCTTGTTGAGTGCCCTTCTCCAGATAAAACAGGGACGAGACGTAAACGTCATTGTTGTACCCACCATTGTTGCCAGAGAGCCTTGGGGTCTAGGGCTGGTGAGCAACGGTAGCTTGAGATTCAGGAGCGTTGCGAACAGACCTCCTAGTTGGAGGACCTTGTAAAGTCGGAACCTTGTTGGCTACATGGTGATCCAAAGTCCATTCGGTATACCTTATCTGAGATGCTGTGCACAGATTGTCGGCGAGCACGTTCTTCCAGTCTGGAATGAGGCGGGCTGATAGTGGTACCAAACGGACTTTGGCCCATCTTAGTGTTTATACTATTAGATGGGAAGAGGCTACAAGCCAGTTCCTACTTGCTTGTCGATGTGAGTCTCTATGTGGTGTGTGGTGTGTCGTCCATCACATCACTGAGTGGTCTGTTAGGAATCGATGAGGCTGCTGAAGGACCGGAAAGTTGGCCTTCATCTCGTAAGAGATTTAAGTGAAGTTACTTTCGGGCTCTGTCCAGATGGCTGAGGTCGTGCGGTGTAGCACTATGGTCCCTCCTTTCTTCTTTTTCCGAGTTAAGTCTCCTGGAATGGAAGTCGTTCTCGTTTCGAGAAGGTTTTTGTGGAGATTGGTGTTTAGAATCATTCCCAGATACACCAGTCTCCTGGGAGGGAAGTAGGGAAGATTTCCGTAGGTTTACCCTGATCACTGGATCTTGGTATAAAAAGACTTCAGAAGTTCCAGTGTTAATGCAAGGTTGCCACTGAGTCTGCTAAGGTCAGTCAGTCGTCCCGAGAGAACGGAGACAGAAGCCGATCCTGTGAGACCAGGATGGGTGTAGTGGAAAGACCGAAGCACAGTGCCTTGAACTGGTGTTTCTTGTTTGTCTAGACTGAATCTTCCAACCTTCCTAGATGGATGGTTTGGACCTGGTAGTAAGTGTCCTTTAGGTCCAGTGTGCAAATGAAGACCTGAGGTCTTAGCCCTTGATCAAACTCCAACATGGTGTGGACATCGACCCAAAGGGACAGCTCCTTGGCGATCCTTTTGCATGGAAGATTGTCGACGCTGGAGTCTTGACTCGTGTCGTAAAGGATCAGGCGCGATACCCATTGTAAGAATTCTTTTCTGAGAAGAATTTCTTTAAAAGGAAGGCCACGCTTAGCCTTCCCACGTGCCCTGATGGGATTGATGCTATTCCTTAGAATAGAATCAATCTGGCAAATGTTAATCAATGGTTAACTGTTGGGTATCGTGGTTACTGTGCAGTTGGAGAGGCTCGCAAGTAGTTCCCTGTTGGCAAGCCGTTGATGAGGGTTGTCGAACGTTTGCCGATCACTTTAGTGTGATGGCAAACAGCCAGTAGCGAGAAGTATGTTGTATACCTTCTAATCTAGGAACTACAGGAAGCGGTTGACTAGTAAGTTCGAGTCAAGAACTGCTGGCAAATAACCGATGAATCGGTGGTCTGTGAGCCGATGGTGAGTTCAAGATCAGCAAACTGATTATAGTCCCCCCTGTTTGGTCAGAGATGCGCAAGCTGAAGATGGGCTGGTCAGAGATCAGCGAGCTGAGTTCAATGATCGAAGAAATATGAGCTGCCCATTGGTGATCTAGTGATTAGCAAGCTGATGACTGGTTATTGACTAGCAATCGGTGATTGGAAATGCTAGCAATTGGAGATCGTTAGTCATTGGAGGGACTAGAGGTCAAAGATCAGCATTGGGCTAGCAATTGGCGATCTGGTGATCGGCGACCTAGCGATCAGTAAACTGTGAACTAGCCATCAGCAAACAGTGATCTAGAGATCAGTCTATTGATGCTTTTCTGTTTGCTGACAGTGGTCTGTCAAAGGAAAAAGAAACTTCAGAAGAGGCAGGGACCAAGTATTCCCCGTTTCGATTCCCTTGTAGGATGGAATTTTCGCGATCTTGAATCCTTCTGTGGAGCCTTATTCCTCTTTTCCCGGTGGCAATGTTTGTGTGTTTGCGGGGAGGAATGGGGCAATGGTGACCTGTCCAAAAAGTTTTATTCCTTTTTACTGACAATTGCGCAAGTGTGTAGGTGAGTCTGGAGCGATAGTGCACAGGATGATGCTGGTGCTTAATATCTGCCTGGAGAGCAGGCAAGCGCTGGTTCTTAGGCAAGAGCTGGTGCATTGGATCGGCGAGCATTGACTCTTTGGCAAGAGCTGGCGCATGGATCCAGGACCGTAACTGCACAGGAGGGTGCAGGAAAGAGAGGAAGAGCGCTGGGGCGCAGTAAGGCACTGTGTAGTTTTGTGCATTCACCCTAGAATGCCCCAAAGCGTGTGACTGGTTGCGCAAGAGTGGGAGCATTGGCGCGTGCGTGAGAGTACTACGTGAAGACTGTTGGCGCGCGTGCGAAAGACCATCGGCGTCCGCACGTAGAACCGTCGGTGCGTGCGGAAGGCTGCGTGCGCGCACTTAAGATTATTGGAACGCGCACGCGGGAAGGCCGCCGGTGCGTGCGTGCGATAGACTGTTGGCGCACGTGCCGGATACCCTTGGCGCCTGCGCGCAGAAGAAAGTCGGCGCGCACGCCCGCAATACTGTTGGTGCCCCCGCAGGAGACCATAGGTGCCTGCGTGCGGAAGAAAGTCGGCACTCGCGCTCACGAAGGTAGCGCTAGTAGGTTGGCGGGTCAGCTGGTAGGATGACCAGTGGCAGGACGATCAGGAACTGGGATGTGCCCTTCAAAAAAAAGGGCAAGCATCCACCAATGGGGACCGTAAGCAGGTCTGCGTTAGAGTCCAGGACCGAAGTCCAAAGGACTACGTTGCAGAGCAAGGATGCGCTGGTTGATCGGTAGGTCAGCTGGCAGGACAATCAGGAACTGGGATGTGCCCTTTGGAAGGGCGAGCATCCACCGATGGGGACCGTAAGCTGGTCCGTGTTAGAGTCCAGGACCGAAGTCCAAAGGACTACGTTGCAGCACAACGTTGCGCTGGTAGATCGGTAGGTCAGCTGGCAGGACGATCAGGCTGCGCTGGAAGGTCTGGTTGATCTTCCGAAGAGGTGTCTCTATGATAGGCCTCTCCCGCGAACAAGAGGTGAATACTTCGTAGAAGAGACTTGAAGGAGCTTCCCCAATAGTGCGCTGTTGTAGTAAAGGTGAACGACCTCGAGAAGAGAGAGACCGTAGTCAATGTTTGAAAGGGCACATTCCCTTTGCTCAGAATCCAAGTTTCCCGTAGGAAAAGAGGAAAAGGTGAAGACAATAGTTGAATGAAGAGGGTCCAGGCGATGACGATTCCCCTCCAGCGGCTGAGTTAACGAATATATGCCGACGGGAAGACCGATGGACCAGAGGGAGAGGTCGTTCCCCACGAAGTGGAAATGTGCTGGCCTTGCTACTACGCAAGTGTCGTCGTATCACACACAGTACAAGCACTGAAAAGGAAACTTAGCACATTTCTATACATATACGTACACATAAACATTAAGAATGTTTATATATATATATATATATATATATATATATATATATATATATATATATATATATATATATATATATATATATATATATATATATATATACACAAGTATCAGAAAAAGTAAGTTAAAAGACAAAACTTAATGGCAGTCCAAAATAGATGAGGAGGGAGAGAGGAAATAACCGCTCTCGATCCGAGCCAAAAGTCAAGTGACTAAATCACAGGTGTGTCAATGGGAGTGGTAGCAAGCTACCCCCACCCCCTACCTCCGCTAACTAGCGGTGTGGGTGGTTAACCCTCGCTAAAATTTTAATGGCTCGTCATTTCAGCTTCGCCGAAAGTATAACCTCTAATAAATAGCGTGGTTTGAATTCCTGTTACGGAACAACTATGATTTCGTAATCATTGCCACCTCTGTGGCGAACCTTGATCATCAAAAAGACGACACCCCGACGAGAGTCTAACACCGGATTGTTGCGAATGACATCCTGACCGACCATGAAGACGAGTGATGAGTCTCGCCCGTGTGATCGTTAAAAACAATAAATTCTGAACTTATCATTGGATTGTCGCGAATGACATCCTGTCCGACCAGGAAAACGAAATGATGAGTCTTGACCCTGCAATCATTGAACAGAATAAATTTTGATTTCATTAGGAGTCTTGCTCCTGCGATTGTTGAGAAAATAATCCGTCGATCTGGCGACCAAGGCATGGGTTGACAATCGTCCGTAGATTTGGAATCATCAACAAGTGGAAGTTACATATGGCGGCTAAAACGTTACCTGTAGGGAAATAGAGAAAAAAATGCGGATCGTTGGGAGATGATGAGATCGGCAGTAGGCGAGAAGACTCGTCGTCAGCAGGAGTCGAAGGAAGGGCTAACAGGAGGCAGATCTTGTAAACAGCTAAGACGTCAGCTGCAGCTACAGCCACTGGCTTTGCACCCCGATGTCGACTATAAGTGCTGAAGAAGAAACAGAGAGAAATAGAAATTCCTCCCCTCCAGGGTTAAAGAAAAAACCCAAACCGCAGACAGGAGAGGTTACCCCCAAGAGGAGTTGTCAGCGCAGTGGATTCTTTCTGATAAACTCACAGACAAAACAAGATATATGGAAACTGCCCCATTACTCTGTAATAGGGCATCAGGTTAAAAAGGCAGTCACATCTGTAAAGAAAAAGAATGAGTGTAAAGCAAGTGATAAATGGCTAAGGTTTGAAGGGAGAGAGCGGAGACATCCGCTCCCTACCAGCCAAATGCAAAAAGTGACATAGCTCACCACTGTGAGAGTATATATGGATGGCTGGGGAACCTTCAGCCCCCGCCTGCCTACCCACTCAAGTGGTTAGACAGGGTTGCCACCTTGCATTTTAAATCTAAGGGCTGCCTTCCAGCTCCACCAAAAGTGTATCCCCGTAAATAACAAAAGGTTTGTTAGTTTGACAACAAAAAAAAGATTAATGGCAGTCCAAAAGAGGCTAGGAGGAAAAGCGGTAACCATCGCTCACCCGCCCAGCCAAAAGTAAAGTGAAGCAGTCACAGGTGTGTGAGTGAAGGGGGTAGCTACCCCCTATACCCCCACTAACTAGGAGGATGGGTAGTTAACCCTCGCTAAATTTTAAGGACTCATCCTTTCAGCTTTGCCGAAAGTAATACCCCTTAATAAATAGCATAAGTTTGTATTCCACTTACGGAACAATAGGTAGATTATGCATAGCCTAAACATGGAAAAGGGTATTATTATAGTGAACCAAGGAAAAAGCTTTATTAATGAGGGGATGTGGCTTTATATGGATAAACTCCCATTTTCCTAGGGGATGTGGCTTTATATGGATAAACTCCCATTTTCCTCGAGAATGACCTTTATTTCCATCGCAAATAAATAGTTTATAAGATATACCCTAATATATCCTATGGTAATGTGGGCTACCCAATGGGAACTGGGGGTTTTAGGTGAGGAAAATTTATTGGAGAATCGTTAAGTAGTGTTAAAAGAAACTCTTCTTCTCTATACATTATTCTTTGGGACATATAATAAATCCACTAAAGTCACACAAAATATGGCAATCATCTTCCCCTGAAACATTTATTTCATTTTGATTACATTTTACAAACCATACGTATCTGCTCCAGTTTGTGTGCTTGTGCATAGCATGTTGCGTAATAACTACTTCATACTTACTGTACACTGGACATCATTCTACTTTTATCTACCAATGGAAATACTCCTGTTCGTTTATTTGCAAGTAGCTCCTTCTCCTACCTTCCCCTACTATATAACAAAGTTTACTCTTTTTTTTCTTTTTTTTGCATGATTGTATGCTTCAGTGTGACGTAGGCAGTTCTGCAGACCCGTTTTCTTAGGAACACTCCCTAGTTCCTTTGTAGTTGCCTTACGTTGTGGTTGTGAGTTATGGAGCCCAACATTAAGTGTAATGGCTGCCATAAAGGCTATATGGTGGCTATAGCAAAGTTTCACGGTGAGTATTACAGTACTCCCAGTGTAGTGAATAATTTCTTAAAAGTTCATTGTGTTATCCCTCAAAGTTAAGTGTCCCAAGTGTAATTCCGAATTAGCTTTTAGGGAAAACCAGCACATTTCATAGTGTAACTAGACTGTAAAGATTGTCAAGACAAAAACAGGTAAAATTATAGTCATGTACGGAACAACATTTTGAGCAGAAAAAGTATTTTTTCCTGTAGTGAATAATATGCTTTCACTGAATTTGACCATTTCAATAGCACATAAACTGAAAACTCATTAGACCGTCTAGGAACAGGATTTTTCAGAAAACTAATGGTTTTTGCTCCACCGTGCGCTCGCTTCGCTTGCAGATAAAGAAAAACATCAAGCTCATATAAACTGACTGAGTTACGCAAGCTTACTCCATTGATTATTATTCTTAAGGTAATTAATTATTGATTTGCAGGGAAAATCAGCATCATTTTAAAAAACCAATATTTTTCTATGAGACATCTGCCCTTTAGTAGAAAAGCTTTTTCCCTCCGTAACTACAGTATAATAAAACCCAAAAAAGACACGGTATCTTTCATAGGAATTATTTGTGATTTGCTTTAAGAATTTGTACCTGGTTGAGGGGTCTGTGGGTCTTGGCCCCCACCCCTAAGCTAGGTCTGTGACCTGGGAAAGGGGGTCCGGGTTGGGCCCTGCTAGATCTGTGGGTTTCATTGTATATTATTCCATAGTAATGTAACCTAGGAAAAAACTACTGTTTCTTATAGAAAAAATTACGCTCTCTTCGAAAATGACACTCGTTCCCGTCGCAAATTAATAGTTTCAGAAATAAATATACATCTATATCCTCCAATAATGGGGGACCCCCAGTGGGAACTCGGGGTTTTGGGTGGGGAAAACATACTGGGGAATCGATATATAAACGTAAAACAAGCCTTTTCTTCTCTATACATTACCTTCTTGAAATTATAATAACTGGAGGAAAATACAAAACAGTATATCTGAATAAACTTTGGAGGCGCCGTTGCAAAGATTGTGTCTTGAAAAAATACAGTAACCAGTGCTGCCAACGTCCGATGTAGATCAAATGTTATTTTGTGACCTGTCATACTACTAGGCTAGGTTAGGTGGGTTTGTTAGGTTCTGTGCCCTTTTTGTACATTTTATATATTGAGTAAAACTTATATGGAGAAATTATTTAATATATGGAAATATCTATCATTACTATCTTTAGTAATGTCAACGTGCCGTTGGTAACTCTGTGTACCATACGTCATCGTTGGTAACACCGTGTATTATTGGTAACGTTGCTAATGTTATCGTTCGTTCGTAAGAGAAGTGACAACGTGCATCTTAAAGTTATCCGAATTGGTTGATCTGTTTGTTTCCGATTGAAATAAACATCAAATTCGCTTAATTCACGTTATTTACTATAGGAAAACAATTATATATCGTTTCCCCACCCAAAACCCCGAGTTCCCACTGGGGGTCCCCCATTATCGTAGGATATAGATGTATATATATTTCTGAAACTATTCATTTGCAACGGAAACGAGTGTCATTTTTGTAGAGATCGTAATTTTTCCTGTAAGAAACAGTAGTTTTTTTCCTAGGTTACATTACCATGGAATAATATACAAAATTACCGATCTGTGACCTGGGAAGGGGGTTCGGGGGTTGCCCCTGCTAGGTCTGTGATCTGGGAACTAGTAGGTTAGGTTAGGTTGGTTGGTTAGGTTGGTTGGTTAGGTTGCAAGGCCTTTTACATCTCTCGAGTGTTAAATAAAAGTTTTTTTTTCTGTTTTCGCCCACCCAAAGACCCAGGTCCTCTCCTATGTCAGTCGAGAATGGAGGATACCGGAAGAACGGTTTATTGCGGTGGAAATAAGTAAAATTCGTTAAAATCACACTATTTACAGCATGGAGTGTTTTTTTCTACTTGGAAATGTCGTTCCGTGTTGTTCTATAATTTTACCGATGGCGTAATAGTAGTCTTAACTTAGGGGTCAACTTGATGGTTTATCTGAACACCGTGCTTAAAAGACAATATATGTTCACGAACTGAATTAAAATGCCCTTTTTCTTATCATAACTCACCTAAAGCAACTAGATCGAGTGCTTCAATAAAAAAACAAGTCACCAACACAGACAAAACAAAAATGGATACTCAGTGCCCACCGACTGACTCACCGAGTGATGGCGAGTCACTGTTGCCAGATGGGTTGGTCTAAAAATCCCCAAAATTCATGATAAAAACTCTCCCCTAAAAACAAAACCCAAAAAATCCCCATTTCCCCAAATATATTTTCTTCTGATTATGTAGGCTTTGCTAATATAGAAATTACTTCATATAAGTGCAAAAAAAAAAAAAAACTAATTGCAACAATATAAAGGTTTACTCATTTTATGTTTCTTCTTCATAGGAATTTGTACAGCATATCTACATCGGATGCCCAAAAATCCCCACATCTAGGGATAAATCCCCATAACTGGCAACACTGGTCATGGCCGACTGATTTTGTTATCCTAAAATTCCTATGACTTTCTTAGTGTTTTGTTTCGCTAAAATAAAAGAAGAAAAGATTCCAACATGGCTTGAAGGGTTATTTCTTCAGGAACTACTTTGCCAGCCGCCAGGACCTAGACCCTAAAATGTTGTTGGCCGAAGGATCATTTAGAGAAATGGGACTGTACTTTGCATCTGGCATTGTATACTGTTTACCAAGTAACCAAGTTATTTTTATCAGGTCCTGTCTTTGCAGAACCAGCTCTTATAACTCTAAGTTATACAATATGAACCTTTAAAATTTCTATCCGTGATTAGTAATTGCAGGTACTCATACTATTCACAACAAGAAAAAAAAATACAATTCCTAAATCACCCTATGTTCAACATCTGGTTACTATTAAGTATGCCTTTTTGAATGTCTGGATCATATTTTTTAATGATGAGGACAATTCCATTTGATATAACACATTGTTTCTCTTCAACAACAGGGAATGATTGTAGGTAAAATGGATTTGACAGTTTACGTGAAATATGCTGTGTGATGCTCTAAATGCCCAAGAATGTATACGACAAACAAGATCTTGTATTGCAGAGGGTTTCCATGTCTGATACGACCAGGTAAACAACACTAATTCTGTTGAGTAATTACATTTTACTCCTTCAACAAAATGCGGATTTTCATATTAATTCAGGCATAGCCACATGGCCATCCGTGATGTTGGTTCAAACTTCATTGACACTAAGGAAAAAAAATAGCTCGATACTAAAGACCACTCTGCAAGCGTCTGCTCCACCGAGGCAAGAATAAAAACGCACACTGGAAATATCCAAGTTACTGTCGGCTAACTATACAATGGGTTAGGTTGTCTAAATACGTTTCTATAATACTCCCTATGCTATGCCTTTAGAAAATTATCAGTGAAGCAATTTAAACATAGGTTGCAGTAGGTTGGCCAGGGCACCAGCCACCCGTTGTGATACTACCGCTAGAGAATTATGGAGTCTTTTGACAGGCCTATTCTTTACATATTCTCCTCTGTCTTCATACACTTGACAACTAAGATTAGCCTACCAAACAACTCTTCTTCACTCAAGGGGTTACTGCACTCATGCACTGTAATTGTTCAGTGACCACTTTCCTCTTGGTAAGGGTAGAAGAGACTCTTTGGCTCTCGTAAACAGCTCTTCTAGAAGGACACTCCAAAATCATACCATTGTTCTTTAGTCTTGGGTAGTGCCATACCCCCTGTACCATGGTTTTCCACTGTCTTGGGTTAGAGTTCTCTTGCTTGAGGGTATACTCGAACACATTATTCTATCTTATTTCTCTTCTTCTTGTTTTGTTGAAGCTTTTATAATTTAAATAGGGGATACTCATTTTAATGTTGTTACTCTACTTAAAATATTTTATATTCCTTTATTTCCTTTCCTCACTGGGATATTTTCCCTGTTGGAGCCCGTGGGCTTATACCATCCTGCTTTGCCAACTGAGGTTGTATCTTAGCAAATAATAATAATAATAATAATAATAATAATAATAATAATAATAACGTAACTTGTATGCAAAAGATGACAGTTTGAGCAAGTAAATTGCATAAGTAAATGTAATGATTCAATAATAACTTTTGGAATTGGGTTAAGATTCTTCTTCTTTGACTAAAGCTTTTCCCGCTCAGCAGGGTCGCTATTTCTAGAGAGCCGTTTCTAAGTTCTTCCATCTCCGATGTCCTCCATTGTGAGATCTTTCTCCTCCGTATCTGCTGTTACACACTCCATCCATCTTCTCTTTGGTCTCCCCCTCCTCCTCCTACCTGGAACATCCATATCCAGCATCCTCCTCCCAAAATACTCCTGGTCTCTCCTCATTACGTGCCCAAACCAGTGTAGTCTCTTTTTTTGGATTTTCTTTGACACCTCTGTAACCTTTGTTGTTCCCCTTACCAAGTATTCCTAACCTTATCCAGTCTTGTGATCCCAGCCATCCATCTTAGCATTCTCATCTCTGCAACATTCATTTTCTTCTCAAAGATCTTTTTCATGGGCCAGGTCTCTGCACCATATGTCATGGCAGGTCTCACGACAGTTTTATGTACTTTTCCCTTTAACTTTAAGTTTATCCTTCGATCACACAACACTCCCGACACTCTTTTCCAATTATTCAATCCAGCTTGAATTCTACTGTTCACTTGCACTTGGAGCTCTGCTGTTTCCTCCACATATGACCCTAGGTACTTGAATTTTTCGGTCCTCTTTACTATTTCCCCCAGCAAATGTATATCATTTAATTGGTTCTGCCGGTTGCAACGCATATACTCTGTTTTTATTCTACTGATCTTTAGCCCTCTGCTCTCCAATTCCTCTCTCCATCTCTCCAGCTTCCCCTCCAATCCTTCTCTGGTTTCATCACACAGAACTTTATCATCTGCAAACAGCCTGGTCCATGGTGACTGCTCCCTCACGCTTTCAGTAATTACATCCATTACTATATTAAACAAATAGGGGCTCAATGACGACCCCTGGTGTAACCCAACTCCCACTTAAAACGTCTCGGTAAAACCAACACTCGTTCTTATTTGTGTGCCTGTGGCCCTGCTCCTTCATACATATCTCTAATCAGTCTAACATATTTCCCTGGTGTTCCCCTCTCTCTCAAACATCTCCATATCTCCTGCCGTGGAACTCTATCATAAGCCTTCTCTAAGTCAATAAATATTACTTGAATTGGGTGAAATAGCGAACAATTAAGGCAACGGGTTGTTTCCAATGAAATATCGGATTAACGATTTACAATTACTGCAGTGTGAACAAACATAAGTCTTCATGTCAGACAATTAAAGAGTAATGTGTATTTAAAGCAAAACGAATTCTTACTCTCGGTGCCAGCAAATTGGTTGATAGAACAGATCTATATTTGTTAATTGTTACCGATCTTGGATAACAAGCAAAAGTACCTAGTTGTTAAAGAAGCAACATTCACTGGAGTACTGGCCTTTGGTTCCTCATCCTAACGTATAAAAATTATGGCAAGCACGTTGTACGCTAAGCAAAATATTTTATACAAAAATAGTTGTTTCTCATTAATACATGACTTACACCAAATTTGACTTTTCCAAAGTGCTCTCTCTCTCTCTCTCTCTCTCTCTCTCTCTCTCTCTCTCTCTCTCTCTCTCTCTCTCTCTCTCTCTCTCTCTCTCTCTCTCTCTCTCTATATATATATATATATATTATATATATATATATATATATATATATATATATATATATATACATATATACACACACACACACACATATATATATATATATATATATATATATATATATATATATATATAAACAGGAGTTGGGAAAACAAGAAAATAAGGTAATAAAAGAGTTCAGAAAGTGTTTCGGATTCTAAAGAAAACCTGGTTTCTTTACGCACTAAAGAAGAAAGGATACCGACGAGATTTTGTATCCTTTGATATAACTTCCTGGTACCAGAAACCTGGTGATTTTTTATTTCTATTTTATCTCAACAGCCAGTCTTTTGTTTTGGGGGAGTGCGGTTGGAGGGGGGGGGAAGCTGGTAATGGGTGTGTCCTAATTTCCACGAAATTACGGTTTTATTTGGATAGAGATATTTGTCTATTCTATTCTCTCTCTCTCTCTCTCTGGTTATTATTTCCACAAAATGACAGTTTTACTCGGACAGAATCTCTCTCTCTCTCTCTCTCTCTCTCTCTCTCTCTCTCTCTCTCTCTCTCATACACCAACGCGGTGTATTCTGAACCCCGAATATATTGGTACAGCTTGAGTATATTACAGCAGTAACACAAAAGCACAAAATAAATACAGTAAGTAAATTTGTAAGTAAACACTATCATTAATTCAAGAGAGAGAGAGAGAGATTTGCCGTCACGATTTATAGTTCATTTACTCCTTTTTTTCTTGAGATTTATTAATTAATTCAAACATTCTTTAAAGTATTTTTCCTTTTACTTATCCTTACTTATCAAATACAGCATATTTAGCTTCTTTGAGTGTGTTTTTACTGCGTAGGGCTTCTTTTATTTAATTTTTCCTTTACACGAAGGTTGTTATTTATTAGCATCCTGTATTTTGCTTTTATTTCTATTTTCTATCAAATTTTGCATCACCGTTTATTCAATATTTCTTGTTATGTACATATTCTTTTATTCTGCAACGTCTTTGCTGCCTTTTAAAAGGCTCAAAAATTAATCTTGAAAAAATAATGTTTTGATTTTACCCAATATCATAAAAATGAAATAAACAAATAAAAGTCACTGGGATATTTATCCGTGAGCCGGTTTTACACTTCAAGCCATGAGTTCTGTCATGAAGATGCATAATCGGCGTAGAATAAACCGCTATCACAGTACTTAAAGCCTGTTGTATTCTATAAGCTTTTCACTATTCTGATTTTTCGAAGCGCGCTATGACAGCCATGTACCTCACGTTTACGTAAGTTGTGTTAGCGCAATAGTCATCATTAACTTATTCCCTTCAACACCTGGTTCCTGGTTCCTGGTTCCTTATTGCTCACTCCGCAAAATAAGTTTGCGGGCACACTATCTCTTTATAGATAGGTGCAAAGCTTCTAAGCTTATTCTTATTATTGTTATTAAGTTTATATCATCTGTGCCTTAAATAAATTAATATCATAATGAGGTTCTCAATCTTTACTTTTATTCCCTTCTACTTTGAAATTGGATAGGATAACACCTTGCTACCGTCCCTCCTCTTTACGTCAGGTTCAGGTTCAGGTTGAGGCTTTGCCTTTGCAACGGCGCGTCTCGGAATGGCGAAATGAAACCTGTCGTTAGAGGCCCCACTAATCTAGAATTATGACCCATAAGGCAGTAAACGAGTCTATGCACACAACTGAACCGGATGGTTTTTAAATATGGGAGTACTAGGGTACATGCATCAGTAGAAAGTGTTGAATTATTAGAAATTAAGCGAACGTTTGAACGAATTGAACTTAATTGTGAACGCATGAATCAGCTGAAATGAAGCCGGAATTTCAAGCTGTCAGTCAAACAAAAGTCTAAATCAAATAAAACCAAGTAAGGACTTTACGATACTGAAACCTTATGGTGGTAACAGTAAACTGACGGAATAAGCTTATAAGCTTAAAGACCACTAAGTTTTCTAATAATTTTCCCATAATACACTTACTCAAAAGAAACCAATTAAACGGGAATATATGTGAGTGAAGTCAAAGGAAGTTGGTTATGAATAAAGGGACCAAGATTCCTGTTTCAGAAAGTATAATATATGTTATCCAAAATAAGACATGAGACTACATCACCAAATTGACACTAACGTATCATTCTATACGACGTCGGAAATGAATTCCCATACACCCTTGCAATGCTCATAAGGAAGACTAGAATATCCCTTCATTGCCCTTATAGGGGTTTATTTAAAAAAGAAATGACAAAGCGTCAAACACTCCTGGCGAGATGGTTTCTAGTTTAATTGCCTCTTCATGTGTTAAATTGGTTTTCTTCAGAGGAGAAGCAGAAGGGAGTGTGTGCCCCGAAATTCATATATATGCCGTAAGATAAACATTAAGAGGGGCTTTAAGAATATCTTAGAGCAGCTAAGAATTTAATTAATTCTTTTGGATGTTGGGCTTCGTAAAAGAAAATTGGTGCACATAATCATGAATACCCTTATTATTATTATTATTATTATTATTATTATTATTATTATTATTATTATTATTATTATAAAATATAGCTATTACGGGTAAAAGGAATCGAAGGAAAAAGAAAAAATAATGATCGAGGATATCTATTGAGAAACTAATATCGGTTGGGTAGATGTTTCAAATATGGTACATGATAATAATAATAATAATAATAATAATAATAATAATAATAATAATAATAATAATAATAATATAGGGCATTCAGGCAGTCATGGTTACAATATTGTGTGTTCACAAAATTACGCCCAATCTCTCAAGCTGATGATACAGATTGTTGAAAGAGTTTGGAAAACTCTTTCAATCTCTATTGTAGATATAGTCATAAAATGCGTAACGAGGGCATCGTAAAAATAGAGTATCATATATATATATATATATATATATATGTGTGTGTGTGTGTGTGTGTGTGTGTGAGAGAGAGAGAGAGAGAGAGAGAGAGAGAGAGAGAGAGAGATAGTGTGTGTGTGCTTTTTATAGCTATTAGAACAAATCTAGAAATTGCAAAATTTATATCCAATAGAACTGAGAGCGGTCATAAACATTTGCAAATTTAAAATTTTTCCTGTAGTAGCCCCTGGCCTTATAGCATCCTGCTTTTCCTACTAGGGTTGTAGCTTAGCAAATAATAATAATAATAATAATAATAATAATATATAATAATAATGATAATAATATATGTTTCTATTCATATAGGGGGCTTTGCATTCACACTATTGTTTATTACGAGTTAAAGTTTCAACTTACACATGAAATGGAAAACAAAACCAAATTCTATTACACAATCTCCCCGAGCTGAATCGCTCTCTCTCTCTCTCTCTCTCTCTCTCTCTCTCTCTCTCTCTCTCTCTCTCTTTTTTTTTTTTTAAAGAAACGTCTATCTTCGCTTAAACTCCTTCCTTACAAAATGAAATATATTCTCATCAAATTTTCCTCTTTCTTGGAATTAATATTGTGTATTTCTAACTCATCTTCCCGTCCCGTAATCTTCTCGCCCTCTCCCCTCACTTTATGAAAGAATGGAACTCTTAATTTCACCCTAAAAAAACCTCTATATCCTCTATGTAACCCTTAAAGAGTTTTCGAGTGATACTCCAACGTTTTAATCAGTTCCATTTCGTCCTTTATGGAAATTCTTCCCCTATTTAATATGGCTGCCCATTTGTGAGTGAGTGGGTTTCCTTCCATTATTATTCTGTATTGCGGACTATTTATAACTTTTTAGTCTACACAAATTCTGTATAGTCATAAAATAAGTGTATAAAACGAAATAAAATATTAATTACATTTTCAGGCTAGTACAGTGGTAACGCTTTCGCATAGCATTCACATGGCAGCAGATCGATCCCAACCTCCAGGACCATGAGTTTAAGATATTTACCGGGGAAGCCACTGATGTTGGTGGGCACCACAGTGGGGGTTTGGGCTTCCCTGGCTGACGTTCTGGTGAGCATCTATTCTGATGAAACTGGAACTGAGACCTGACACCCTTAAAAGCACGAACGATTTTTCCATTTCATTCATTTTCAAAGTTTTGTGCACCAATTCTATGATAATACCTTTTGAAATTCAACTGCTTATATGAAAAGTTTGGATGAGTTTTTTTTTTTTTTTTGTGCTATGCATTATAAAATATTAGTTTCAACTCTATCTTCGACGCGTGATTAGCATAAAATACGTATTATAGCCACGCAAGGAAAAGATAAAAGACTCGATTGGAGTTACTACTATCGTCTTCTTGGTGACATTATCGGACTCAGAATCACAATGAGCCCAATGATGTCACATACAAGACGAAACTTCTAACTTCAATCAAGTCTTATCTTGCCTTTCGTGAAAAATCCCGTTAAAATATGAATCATTACCTGCTTACTTTGCTCTGTATACCCAAGATGTGTCTGGAGAATACATAATTATAACACGTTTTGTGTCTTTGTGTGTGTGATTGATTGGGTTAAATGTTTATACGTATGTGTAATTAATTTCAAAGTGAACGATATTTGAGAATAAAGGTTTATATTAGTATAATCTGAATGGCCAAATTAACCCATTGGAATGTCCTTTAAATAAAACTTCACTTTCCAAACAGTACTACCTCTTTTATGAGACCCCAGAGCAGTAAAGGGAAAATATATTGCTGTTGATGTTTGCTACAATTGTGCAGCATCCCCTCTCTGCTTAGACAATTCTTGCATTCCCTTTTACTCAAGTTTATGTAAATTCTCTACCTAACAAGCATATCGTATTCGTTGTAGTTTCATTTTGTTTCTCGGAAATACCCCCTCTCTCTCTCTCTCTCTCTCTCTCTCTCCTCTCTCTCTCTCTCTCTCTCTCTCTCTCTCTCTCTCTCTCTCTCTCTCTCTCTCTCTTTTTGTAGGTTTTTTACCAAACAGTGCACGTAGTCTTGTATTGTCTTTCTTCTCCAACACCTTCCCTAAGGGGTCCTCCTCGAATTTCAATAATATCTAAAATCACGTTTTATGCAGTTATACAGATACATTAAAGCTACATTGATTTTTTCACAGTATAATAGGTAGCCTCTCAAGTTGGAGTAGAATGAAGGGTAACCAATTTTGCTAAACCCTATCCTGTTGCAATAACCAAAAGAGTAAAATAATTGGTTATACCCTCTCTTAATGCAGCAGTGGAAAAGATAACAGGATTGGATAATGCCTGTCCTATTACAAGGATAGAAAGAATAACAAGATTGTCCTCTCCTTTTGCAATAGTATGAAATTATAGGAAGGAGAACAGGATTGGAAAAAGCCTCTACAATTACAACGGTAGAAAGTATAACACGATTGGCTAATGCATCTCTTGATGTAGGGATTAAAAGGAATAACATGAGTTGCTGAAACATCTATAGTTGCAGTTGCCAAAAGGAATAACGGATTGGGTTAAAGCCTATCCTGTTACAGTGGTAAAAAGGATAACAGGCTTGGATAAAGCCTCTCCTGCTGTTACAATGAAGGAAAGGATAAGAGGATTGGCATGTGCCTCTTCAACTGCAAATGTAAATTACAAGGGATAACATGCTTTTCTAAAGCCTCCCTGTTGTAGTGGTGAAAATAATAACATGAGTGGCTAAACCCTTCCCGGTTACAATGGCCAAATGGGTAAAAGGATTTGTCAAAGCCTCTTCTGTTACAATGTCAAAAAAAACAAAAAAAAAAAAAAAAAAAAAAAAAAAAAAAACGGATTGGCTATAGCCTCTCCTGTTGCAATAGCAAAGGGATTGAATTGTTGGACATAGCCTCTCCTGTTGAAATAGCAAAGGGATTGAAGAGTTGGATATAGCCTCTCCTGTTGGAATAGCAAAGGGATTGAAGAGTTGGATATAGCCTCTCCTGTTGCAATAGCAAAGGGATTGAAGAGTTGGATATAGCCTCTCCTGTTGCAATGAAGGATATAATAAAAAGGATTAGCTGAAGCATCCCTTGTTGCATAAGCAAGAGATTGCTTGAAGATAAGAATTATATATTAAATGATAACTGGAAAATAGGCTTTATTATCTCAAGAAACAGCTGGAGGTTTAAAGGTTTAAAGCCGATCACGAATGGTAGAGGCAAGGGACAGTGACATTGCCCTATCAAGCAGGGCAATGCCCTAGAGATTGACCATATATACATATGATCAGCGCCCAAGCCCCCTCTCTATCCAAGCTAGGACCAGGAAGGGCAATGGCTGCTGATGACTCAACAGATAGACCTATAAGCTCCCCCAAACTTAGCTCACAAGGATGGTGAGGTTGCAGCGACCAAAGCGGGACCTGAACCCCAGTCTGGTGAGCACCAGTTAGGGACGTTACCACATCGGCCACCACAAATAATCGCTAATGCATATACAAATATACAATTGCACCATAAGTCGTTTCTAAACTGATGGGGAAGCTCAGTGTGTTTGCCTTTCAGGTCTCTGAAGATGATTCATTTGATGCAGTTGCAATCCCGTGCCATTTTGCATTCCATTCCGGCCCCTCATAGTCTACTTAATTTATATTTCAGTGCTTAGATCGGCAAAATCAAAATAATATCTAGAATGAAACCTGTGACCTCTTTTGGCGAGTCATACGTAAATTACATTAACCTCCCCCCCCCCCCCACACATACACACAGACACACACACATATATATATATACATATATATATATATATATATATATATATATATATATATATATATATATATAATAAATGGCTTTTGTGCATCTAGAAAGCTTCAGGTTTTCAAGAAAGTAGAATAAAATATTTGAATTTGATTTATTATGATCACAAAGGTTTTGGGAAACCACCTTTCTCATCGGCAGGACCCGGTGATAGTCTTGATAAATCTGTTTCAAAATGGTGAAGTTTCTGCTTTCTTTGTATTATGTACATATATGCGTATATATATATATATATATATATATATATATATATATATATATATATATATATATATATATATATATATATATATATTCTCGTATGTGTGTGTAATGCTTTTCCAGAAGAGATTACTTTTAGGTTTCTAGCATATAGTTTTAGACTGGAGATGGTACCCAATTCTTAAGTCGTATAACTACTACATATGCTATTCATTGCTCATATCAGCAGGAGTACAATCGATTCTTAATGAATGGAACTTGCCCTGCTTCCCTGTCTACCCGATTTGTCGAACCGTGAAATTGTCTTGTTGGTGAAAATGATAAAGAGAACATTCACGAATGTCGTTTGTAGTCGCTTCGACCTTTATATATCACTACACAGTTAGAAAAAAACGGTATTTTTTATCGGAAATTCTCCATAAAAATATACTGTTCTGAACTGTATTTCAGTAAAATACAGGCGACCGTAATTTTACCTTATTTTGTTATTATTTTTCGCGGGTTGGTGACGGTAATATCACTCTTTTACGTCAATATAACCGTTTTCAGAACGGTAAAAATCCTGGAATAAATGTTGCTAGACTTTACCGTTTTTTAATGAAAAATTTTAACAGTGTACAGTATGTTTTCTATCGCAGAGTAGTATGTATATCTTATATTGTATGTTATTTCGAAATAACTTCAAATCAAATTTGTCTAAAGTAGTGTTATTTTTCAAAGGTGGCTAGAAATTTGAAACTTTTCTATTTTCATAAAAGAATGACACAAAATCAAATGGCGGTATCTAACCAAAGTTAATGACTAGAACAGCATTGAGAGTAATCCAATTGGATCCTTAAAATAGAGGGAGGTACTTATTAATATGAATTGCGCTACCTGTGCAATACCACATCATTCTCAAAACGATCTGGAGGTGGCAAACCATTTTAGAAATTCCACTTAGTTAAGCGGAAACAAGGATGCTGGGATGATAAACTCATTATATATTCCAAGAGATTAGTCAAAGCCACCCTCTCCCTTCACGCTATCGCCAAACTCCTTCTAATTAACGATGTTTTCCTTGAATTTCCTTCAAGATCATAATAGCTTAGCTCGGGGTCTTTGCGTCAAGAAGCTCCATCAAACATTTCAGATCGTCTGAAGGAGATTATAACTCGCAATGTACTTTTATGCTATGCTTATTTAATCATTTTCCTTGTAAAGAGACAATTTGTATTGAAATCTGTATATTCATATGCAAAACACTCGCTTATGCATACTGAGAAATATGAAATATACAAAAAAATTATCTGATCGTCTCTCTCTCTCTCTCTCTCTCCTCTCCTCTCTCTCTCTCTCTCTCTCTCTCTCTCTCTCTCTCTCTCTCTCATTGTGTGAATTATCAGAATTCATATCTAAGATATACCATTAAGAGCTATATCTATTTAATTTTATTTTCATTGCTCAGATTGGAAGGTTTGACATCACCACTGGTATGGGAAGTAGCTTGATTAACAGACTGTAGTTTTTGAAGAATAATGTAATCTCCACTTAATAACCACTACAATACAAAGTTTTGGATTACTTTACTTATAAAAATACAACGGTTCTCTTTGGACTGATCTTTTTTTCCATCATTATTTTACTAATACATATCCATCTTTTCTTAGGGAAATGCCTTGCTTGTTAAGATAAAATCATTCAAATTTCCCTGTGACTATTTTTTGTTTATGAGTGAGCGAGGGAACCAGGATTTGCAACGTTAAATACTGTATGTATTGTATTGATTTCATATATCGAATCATTCGGTATGTGAGCAAGAAGTAATCTGTTACTCGTATCTTAAAGTGAGTCACTTATTAGAATAAAACCATATTTAACATGATTATGAAGGCACAAATTCTGTAGAGAATAATCCAATCATGTCTATCATTATCAATATCGATGTTATGATTTTTCTACTACTGCTTCTAATATTATCATATTTTCTGTGCAATCATCGGGATACAAAATGCAAATAGAAGGGGCATATAAAGTTCTCAAACTTGGTTGGTACTCTATCACTCATTCAATGTGTGTGTTTGCATGTGTGAGTGTCTGTCAGTGGGTTTGCTCAAACAAATAATCAGGTCTAATGTCGAACAAGTGTAATCCCCATTTCCGTCAGTTGCGTTTAAACTAATTTTAAGAACTCTCTCTCTCTCTCTCTCTCTCTCTCTCTCTCTCTCTCTCTCTCTCTCTCTGCAAGGACTCTGGGCAAGAATTTCGAGGGCAGTAGTTTATGCGCTCTTTGTCATAAGGGGAAAGAATAAAGCAATTTAGGTATGAGCTATGCAGGCAATTTATTCTGGATGGCTTCTCTTTCCTTCTTTATCTCTCGGGTCTTTACCCAGATTTGAAAGAGATGTGTCTTCCACACCAAGGGAAAGACCCTCTCCATCCGGGTCGAAGGAGGAGGAGGACACATTTTGATTTAGAAAGCTGGTCATTTCTTTTGGAAAAATTGTTGGCTTTTGTGTAAAGTTCGCGTCTATTTTCCTATCTCTCTCTCTCTCTCTCTCTCTCTCTGAATTAGTACGCAAACACATCCAGATCTCTCTCTCTCTCTCTCTCTCTCTCTCTCTCTCTCTCTCTCTCTCTCTCTCTCTGAATTAGTACGCAAACACATCCAGATCGCCCGGAGCTTCCTTCCGGGTGGGGGCTCTTAGACCAGCAGTCATAACTCCCAAGAAAATTGCAAGAAATTTCCATAACTCAGTACATCTTACTTTTCTTTCATTCTTTCTTGCAGAATTCATCCGTTCACAAGGACAAAACATGAGCTATTTCTGAAATATTTTCCCCATTGCAATCCAAAATACTCATTGATCCTATATGATGATATCTAAGTCCTTGCAATATATCTATGAGAATATATAAATAAGAGAGTGATATTATTCCATAAAAATATAAGTTCGCCGATTTATATAACCAACCTCAAGTTAGGATTTCTTCGATTCATCAGAAACATTTAGGATAAAACGTAATTTCTGAATAATGACACTCTCATCAACAGTGTGGTCTGCAAACTCAAGGGAAACCACAGAGAAAGCGAGGTCGTAAGCACTGCGACCCCATAAATAACTGTGTCCCCTTTAGAGGAGGTGGTGTCAGTTGATAACCTATTCAGACTTGGGCCAGGCATCTATCGTATGAGGTTGCTGGCTCCATGACTTGCGCCACAGGGTGTTGGGGGCCCATAAACCGAGTCCTAACAACTGGATTTTTTGTGGGCGCTTATGCAGTGACTTTGATCAGACCTAACTACATAACGGCATAGCAAACGCGTAACTGCAATGGTGTATTTGTGTGTGTGTATATATACATACACATATATGTACACACACACACACACACATATATATATATATATATATATATATATATATACATACAGTATATATATGTATATATACTATATATATATATATATATATATATATATATATATATATATATATGTGTGTGTGTGTGTGTGTGTGTGTATGTACATATATGTGTATGTATATACTCAAACACAAAGTTGGAACATATTGTTTATTAATTTTATGTAGATAAAATATGTTCTTTATATCATTACCCAAATGACTAGCTGATGATCATACTTAAGCGCTGAAAAATAAATTTTGTTGCTAATTAAGTTATAATTAAGTTCATTTAAAATTCAGAAGGAAACCTGTATCGTTTTTTTTTTTCTTTTACTTTTCCTCCTTTCGTAAAATTCCAGTGAAGTGTCACTTCTTTGACTAGAATATTCCAAAACACAATATCCATGTCATATTCTTTAAGGTTTTTTTTTTTTCCCCAAAATTCGTAAAACAATATTTCAGGACTAGTTATTTCGAATTTCAACAACTCGGATTTCTTTAGACATGGAAAAGCATTGCAATAAATTCCAATGGCATGTTCTGAATGAATGCAATAATTCGTGCTATGTTTTCAGTTAAAACACTCGTGTATCATTCTTTCCTGGTTTATGCTCAGACACTAGAGTCCATATTCGAACTGTATTTCTATACACGATAGATATTATTCGATATTTCAAATGAGGTTATTCAATGATTCAACATCCGCGCAATGATGTTGAGTGGATTACTTTTTTTTTTTTTTTAACAAACTTACTTACTTTAAGATTACCTTGCCTTATGGGAGCCCATAAGCGAATATTAAATGGGAAAAAAATGAATTTACTTTGAATGAGAGAGTTTAACAAAGGAAAACTCCTGCAATAATTATGAAGAGATTGTTTCTTATAAGATATTCTATCAAGCAGACCTTACATAATTACTCTAGCTGGATTATTTTAAGAAGACCATTCCACGATGCAAGGATCACGATAGGCTTCCAAATGGGTCATATGAAAACGGTTATTCTATGACGCAGACTCATGCAATGACTCTAAATAAACCATTTCTTTCTGTCATTTTAGGTCGTAATTATTCTAAAAGAATTACTCCAAATTGGTTATTACATGATGCAAGACTCATTATTATTATCATTATTATTATTATTATTATTATTATTTGCTAAGCTACAACCCTAGTTGGAAAAGCAGGATGCCCAGGGGCCCCAACAGGGAAAATAGCCCAGTGAGGAAAGGAAACAAGGAGAAATAAAAATATTTTAAGAATAGTAACAATATTAAAATAAATATTTTCCATAAAAACTATAAAAACTTTAACTAAATAATGAGAAGAGAAATTAGATATAATAGTGTGCCCGAGTGTATCCTCAAATAATTATTTAAACTAGTGCCCTCCAAGCTGTCAAAAAAGACGTCTAAATATTTATAGATATGCACACGCAGACACACACACATAAATTCAACCCTTCCCAGCCCCTCCTCCTTTCTTAAATACAACATACAGGTTCGACAATGTTTGTAATTGCGGTTTCTGAGTGTACCTCTCGGGGTATAACTATTTCCTTTCCCCCCTGAGCGTGACATGAAAGAAATATGTAGTCAGACACTTGATCTTTATTATATAGGGGATGGGTGACTTTAAGACTTAACCCTCAGCATCAGTTTCTCTGTTTTGACATTTTCCTGCAGAACTGAGCTTCATTGGAATTTGAATATTCAGATTACTGCATTATAAATAGCATTAAATTAATTATTGAAATGCCCAATATTAATCTCTCCCTCTTGATAACATTATTCAATTACAATAACTTTTAATGGCGAGAAAATAACAATTGTTCGACGTCTCGAAAGACAATACTTGCATTAAGGATATCTAGTGAAGAGATCGATAGACTTATAATTAATTTTGTTATTTTTGGTTTATGCAAATGAAATATAATTTCACCAAATCGGGTCAAGCGAAATCATTTCAGTTACTGTATCGTTTTCTCGGCCATGCATAATTAAATACCTGATTGAATTATATAATGATATCGCTAGGGCATTC
>NC_090762.1:15291084-15298584 GCF_036898095.1 Palaemon carinicauda | reverse complement strand
AGAATCAAGGTTCTTATGAATAAAGTCACTTGTCGGAGAAATAAAATTTTACCTCACATTGGAATCGAACTTTGGCCGATTACGATTAGATAAAAAGGTATTATTATTATTATTATTATTATTATTATTATTATTATTATTATTATTATTATTATTATTATTATTATTTTTATTATTATCCTCCTCCTCCTCCTCCTCCTCCTCCTCCTCCTCCTCCTCCTCCTCCTCCTCCTCCTCATTATTATCATTATTATTATTATTATTATTATTATTATTAATTCTATGATGCAAATAATGATAATAATTATGATGATGAGGGTATCGATAATAATCAAATTATGCTAATATCTCTATGAAACAAGACAGAGACATGGAAGTAGAAAAATATACTCCGGCAGAGCAAATTACTCATATATGAAAAATTAGAGAGAGAGAGAGAGAGAGAGAGAGAGAGAGAGAGAGAGACTCTTTGTAAATTGTTTTAGAATTAATGGCATCTTTAGCTCATCGCTCATTAACGAACCAAAATAAAGTTTATGGCATATATATATATATATATATACATATACACACACACACATATATATATATATATATATATAGATAGATATATATATATATATATATATTTTTTTTTTTTTTTTATATATATATATACATATATATTCTCTAATAAATAAAATTTTTCAAAAACTCTCGCTGTCTAAAGGTTACCAATGCTTTGAAACTCATTGTATGAAAAACTTGACCTTGATTCTTTCTAAGAGGGCAAATTGTGGAGGAAAATTAACCACTAAATTAGGAAAAAATTATCCTCGAAACTGGGGAAAAGTAGGTTAAACTTCGCTCGTATCCCAATAAAGTTTCTTAAGTCCTTTTTTTTTTTTTGTGTGGTAGTCTTTGCGAATTATATACTCCTAAAAGTCCTTCTTTCTTCTTCCTTGCTTTCGTAGAAAGTTTTTTTTTTTTTTTTTTTTAGGTTTTTCCTGTTTACACAAATGAACAGATATGTCGATGGAACTTACAATTTTAAGTTTTTTTTTATTATTATTAAAAGGAGGTTTACCGGCTCAATGAATCTAATGGATAAAAAGATAAATATATATTAAATATGAGGTAGAAAATAAATTAAGATATACTCTGCGATAAAAATAATATAATTTTATCTAAAAAAAAAAACAACTCATGATTGTTAAAAAACGTTATAATATTAAAAAGAGAAACTCTCAGAATACATTAAATGGCATATAAAATATGATAAATATATAATAAATATAAGAGACAGAGAATAAATTAAGATATAAAAATCTGCAAGAAGTTGAATATAATTTTACCTATAAAATTTATGCTTTTTAAAAACGTTCTAATATTAAAAAACAGAGAAATTCTCAGAATCCATTAAATATACAAAATTTTCAAACCATAACATAAATATCATTGTTTTATAAAAGGTTTAAAATAGCAAATAAATATGTTGTATGGGTCACACTTACTACACCTTGTGAGCTAAGGTTGGGGGGTTTGGGGGAGCCTATAGGTCTATCTACTGAGTCATCAGCAGCCACTGCCTGGCCCTCCCTGGTCCTAGCTTGGGTGGAGAGGAGGCTAGGGCATTGTCCTGCTTGCTAGGGCAATGTCACTGTCCCTTGCCTCTGCCATTCATGAGCGACCTTTAAACCTTTAAACTGTCTCCTGAGGTGTGCACTTTAAAAGTCAATGAGTCAAACTCTTACTAAAATTACTTCTGTCCTTTTACAGGTCTGGCATAATGATCCATATGAAGAAACCATTCGTTTGATTTGTTTCAATTTATTACTTTCTGGTTCATTATTCCAAATACTGAGTGAGAGAGAGAGAGAGAGAGAGAGAGAGAGAGAGAGAGAGAGAGAGGGGGGGGGGGGTTAAGTACATTATTTAAATGTAGGAGATATGTTATTAATATAGTGTTGTATGTTAGGAGTATAATCGAACCAAAGCCTAAACGATTATACTCAAAACATACTACACTGTATATTGACATCATATCTCCTACACTTAAATAGTGTACTTAACCCTTCTCTCTCTCTCTCTCTCTCTCTCTCTCTCTCTCTCTCTCTCATATGGGGAAATATGTTATTTTGACCTTCCTAAAAGACTACTTCCATACTTATTCCATTTGTATTTTATGGAAGGGGGAGGAAATTCGTCCCCCATGAAAGCTCAATCAAGAAAATTTTGTTTGGAAGAGAAACAATTACTCGAAAGTAATAGATTGTAAGAGGATTGAGGTAATGAGGGCAATTCGTCATTGCCAAGATTTTAGCGGCATTTTTAGATTTATTTCAAAGCTGGCCATCTGAAAACTATCTAAATCAGTGGTTCCCAACCTGGGGGAAATTTCCCCCTGGGGGGAAATTTGAAGCTTCCAGGGGGGAAATAATTACACTACCTACTAACTAAAACAAGCGGAAAATATCCACATAGTACGTGCGGCAATTTGCTGTTAGCCATTCAATTGAGATATGATCATATCATTTCTCACTGACATGATATTCAAGGGGAGAATTGGAATATCATGCCCATTTCTGAGGCAGGCGAGTGGGCATGAGGGCTGGGCGGGGCATGAAGGGAGAAATGTGGATGGTTGAACTGGGTGCAGGGGGGAAATGATTGAAAAAAAAGGTTGGGAACCACTGATCTAAATCTATAATGACCTGTTTGTTTTTATGATTTTAATTCTTTATTTCCTTTTATAATTTACATTATAACAAATGATACTGGTGTCAATGACCTTTGATGTCAGGATGCTAGACAACCCAAAATCAATCAATTGTGATTAGTACTGAGTCTTCAATCACAATTTTGCAAATAAATCATCACTGTTCTCTTACTAAATTCAAAATACTAATCTTTATCAGACTTGAAATATTCAGAGCTATTAACCAAAGATGACTTCGTCACTGATGATTCATTATTTTTCCATTTCGAAAAAGACACGAAAACGTTTTACTAAACGACTATGATACCAAATAAAGTTGTGTTTTAGAAAATTGAATCTGACAACATTTTCGAAAGGACGTGAATATGAAATAATGGTGATGCTGATTACAGTAGGTTTCAACCAGCAGAGAGAGAGAGAGAGAGAGAGAGAGAGAGAGAGAGAGAGAATCTTTACATTCAAGGTTTATCATAGTTTAGTTACACAATATTTTTTTTTTTCTTGAGATTTCTTTAATTATTCCAAGCATTTTTTAACGGTGGTTTTTCTTTTACTTCCTCTTGCTTATCATATACAGAATATTACTTCCTTTTGCTTATCATATACAGAATGTTTTGTCTCTATAAATGTGTTTTTATTGTCAAGGGCATCTTTTATTATTTATTTTCCTTTACACAACGGTTTAAAAAGAAAATAGAAATTAATTAAATAGAAGCAAATTATCATGAGGCTTATCCCCTTCAAAGGAATAAAGTAAAGGAAGATCACCCGAAGTTCAAGAGCAAGAACTCGAGTCGAGCCAAAGACTTCTTTTGAGAGAGCTCCACTCCGTCTTCGAGCCTTAAGAACTTGTCTTCCATTTGTCAACTTTTGGATAATAGGATTTGGCCCCATAAACCGACAGGAGAAAATGGTTCTAAGGGAATTAACGCCCCATCCAAGTAACAGTCTAAGGCTCTACGCGATCAAGGTCCAGCTTCAGGAGTAACTTCCAACAGACGAATCTCTGAGGAACTTACGTCTAAATTGCTTCTCTCTCTCTCTCTCTCTCTCTCTCTCTCTCTCTCTCTCTATTTGTTTTTTGTCGTATCCCGGCAGATCACTTTCTCTCTCGAAAAGCATGGTCATCTTATCACTGGTTGTTTTACTGTTTATTTTAGAAATTCCAAGGTAAATCTCTCTCTCTCTCTCTCTCTCTCTCTCTCTCTCTCTGTGAATTATTATAGCATTTCGGCAGAAAACTTTCTCTTTCTAAATGGATGGTCATCGTATAACTAGTTGTTTTTACTGTTTGTTTTAGGAATTTCTAGGTAAATCTCTCTCTCTCTCTTTCTCTCTCTCTCTCTCTCTCTCTCTCTCTCTCTCTCTCTTTCCTTGCATCTTCATAGTATTTCGGCAGAAAATTTTCTCTCTCTAAAACCATTTTCATCGTATAACTAGTTTTACTGTTTATTTCAGGAATTCCTAAGTAAATCTCTCTCTCTCTCTCTCTCCTCTCTCTCTCTCTCTCTAACATAAATTCCCCATACAATAAATAACTTTTTCGATATTACCAATTCAATTTCAAATTCTTCACATTAGACAACAAAGTTAGTCTTACGATATTAAAGAAGACGTCAGCCTTAAACTATGAACGTTTCCTGAGGATAAATGTGGCTTGACCCAGTTCGAAGTTCAACTTATCATTCTCCCCAAACTATTCTTGCTCCACAATCTCTCTCTCTCTCTCTCTCTCTCTCTCTCTCTCTCTCTCTCTCTCTCTCTCTAATATTTGATATACGTTAGTTTCCCAAAGCATGATAGACAACTAAATTCTAAATATTATTCTTATGGATTTTTGGAAAACGGATGAAACAAACAACCTATTCACTTTAGAACTTCTCATTTAACGAATAGAATTCTATAATGAATCAAAGTTTAGTCTTTCAATTAACAAACTACACATTAAAACACTCACGGACAGAGAGAGAGAGAGAGAGAGAGAGAGAGAGAGAGAGAGAGCCATACGATATCGACATCTAAATTTATCTTCCCTTCTTATGCTATGATTATGAGTCATTTATCCCGAGAAGACAAATCTTAAATCCTCTATGAGCAACTGTTAAAATAGCCATCACACTTTTTTTTTCAAGGAAAGAGGCAAATATTGATTTTGATAAAACTATGTGAAAACATACATGCTTTGAATTTATAATCAATTGTATTTAATCATGATATTCAGTATTAATCATTTGGAAATGACTGATTGTTTAAGAATCTTCATGTATTGCATAAAATGTAAGGAGGTTTGAAGAAAGAAATTTAACCAGATCTTGAAAGGAGGAAAGTTATGAGAGAGAGAGAGAGAGAGAGGAGAGAGAGAGAGAGAGAGAGACCTAACATTCCGAATTCAGACAGATTATCTTTCGCCATAAAATGGATTTTCAAGCAAACCCCCAAATATTGAAAAAAGAAAATATATATTTTTGCAGGGAAGAAAATCATCAATAATTCAATAATCTATTTGGCCTTAAATTACTCCCAAAGTTTTCTCAAACTCGATCAGGAAACTTTGTCCCTCCAGAAGAAAAAAATTGGTAGAGTTTATATAGGAGCAATAAAAAGTACAAACAGAGCCTTAGTGTGAGAGTTCGTGATTGTACAGACATAAACATGACAGGCTGGTTGTTTTACGTACCAGAAAATAAAGTTCTGATATCCTCTAAATTAGAGTTCTTTAGGTTTAAGACTTAATTAATTTTAAAGATAATAACGACAGGACTCGAGGTAGTAACAGAGTTCTACAAAAATAGTTGAAATTTAAATAAGCCACTGATTATACAGGTTATATCTAAAGAGAATTCACACTCTCACAAAATATCACTTAGGGTAATAAATCAGTATCAAGCAAGTTTTACCTTACACATTTCATACAATCTAAAGTCCAGTAAATTGATATCAAGCAGGTTTTACTTTACATATAATACTTTACATATTTTATAGGATCAATCTTTATTTCTAGATCTAACTCGCCTGTAACAAATCTGGAAAAATCTCATTAATGCACATAAGACACTTTGGTGCTCTTAGGTGTTACTTTCAAACAAGGCACCGGTCTATACTGTAAAAGGGGTTTCAATCAACAGATTATTACACTTCTGAGGTAACAGCAGTCTGTACTAAACACGGAGAAATCTCAATAGTAGTATTCAATTAACGGAATCTAAAAGACACTTCGGTGCTGCTTTCAAGCAAGAGCACTGGCCTGCAGGTTATGTAGAATATAAGACTTCTTGATAGACCAAGTGACAAAAATATCGATTATACAGGTTATACAACAACAGCAATTATTAATGATTCAGGCTAAAAAGTTACAAGATCTAGCTCTTACAGTATTAGACCAAACGACTAAAACATTGATCTATAACTAATAAACGCTTTAAACTGTTACTAGATCGAAACACTTCTATTACTTATTGAGATTTGAGATAACCGAGAATAGAGGTAACAGAAAGTTTCACTTTCAGGAACTGAAGGGAAACTTGTATTTCGTAAACGAGCCTACCTGACACCTTGCGCGCATTTTTGCCACGCACTGGCACGCATTGATGCATGCCAGTGCGTGCCACGAATGCGTGCAAGTGTCAGGTACCCTTAAGAGTATGGTCATCCTCTTGGCTTGTTATCAAACCAGATTGTGTAATCTTTCACGGAACCACTCTCTTTATATAACCCCCTTTGATTCGAGTTTTATGGTGGAAGAACCACTCTCTTTATATAACCCCCTTTGGTTCGAGTTTTATGGTGAAAGAACCTATCTCTATATAAACCCCTTTGGTTCGAGTTTCATAACACTGTGTCAGGTGATTCGTTCTCGTTCCAAAATGCTTCTCGTTAAGGATCTCTCTAATAGAATTTTACTTTTTCACATTATATGAAGTAACTAAAATAATTCCTATTCACTTGACAAAAACAGTTTCTAATTTAAGCCCCGTACACACTTGGAAACATTGTTTGGAAACAATGTTTGGAAACTGTTTCCGAAAACTTGATTCCAAACAGTTTGGAAGCAGTTTTCGAACTGTTTGGAAATAGTTTGCAAATTATTTTTTGTAAACTACTTCCAAACAGTTTCCGGTCCACACCTCAGTTGTGGTCATGGCTTAACCAAACCATGAGCACTTCTTCGGGAGACTTCCACTTCTTTTTAGTGAAGTCAGTTTCACATGTTCCCTCCTGAATTGTACTTTGATGGCTTTTTTTTTCTTCTTTTCTGTACCATTTACAGTTATAGAAAGTTTATGAGCTATCCCCGTCAAGGCATCCATCTTTTTAATTCTATTTTCGTAATCCACATTTGTTACATCCCACAATGTTGGGGATGAATGCAGCAATTCAATTAGTTCTAGAGTTTTCTCGGCAGACACATGGCCGCACACACACATACACGCAGTGTTTCCAATTCTGGATGGGAAACAGTAATTCGTGAAATGGTGTTTGGAAATGGTTTGCAAACAGTTTGGAAACAATTTGTAAGCAGTTTCGAAACATTGTTTGCATACAGTTTGGAAACCGTTTCCAAACAATGTTTCCAAATGTGTACGGGGCTTAATAAAAGAAACCACTTTTAAGCTAGATCAAATATAATTTCAGAAGTGAGACTCATTTCCAATGACGTCACTCCCACTTTTAAAGGGTACGTACTTTCTTTGAGAACCTTCCAAATTTCCACGTATTAGGGGTTTTTTTCCGCATTAAATCTCTACGACGTACAACCCATTAGATTTGCAAGCTGTGCATTAACTTCACCAGATTACACAATT